>NC_074675.1:5977226-5984726 GCF_029448725.1 Salvelinus fontinalis
GAGAGAGAGAGGGAGGGAGAGGGAGGGAGAGAGAGAGAGAGAGAGAGAGAGAGAGAGAGAGAGAACATGCTGCAGGGGGCCCCTCTAGTCTACTTGGCACCAGATCAGTAATATTCATTACAGCACCAGAAGGAAAAAGGCCACATTGAGAAGTTTCCTCTTCCTAAATGTAATGTCTGTTGTTGAGGTGCAGGTGTAGATGAGGAAGCTCTACATCTATCAGAAACATAAACCTGCCACCAGCATGGGAAAGAAACGACGTCTGTCTTTGGTGAGCTGTTGTTTGTAATGGTGCCTGGGGTTGATTTGAGACACCAGCATAAGCCTGAAATATGGTTTCCTCTGTGATATCAAAACAACTGTTTCACCTCGTCCTCTCCTCTCCTCACCTCTTTCTCTCCTCACCTCTTTTTTCTCTCCTCACCTCACCTTTCTCTCCTCACCTCTCTCTCTCCTCACCTCTCTCTCCTCACCTCTCTCTCTCCTCACCTCTCTCTCTCCTCACCTCACCTCTCTCTCCTCACCTCTTTCTCTCCTCACCTCACCTCTTTCTCTCCTCACCTCACCTCTCTCTCCTCACCTCTTTCTCTCCTCACCTCACCTATTTCTCTCCTCACCTCTTCCTCACCTCACCCTCTCCTCTCCTCACCTCACCTTTCTCTCCTCACCTCTTTCTCTCCTCACCTCTCTCTCCTCACCTCACCTCTCTCTCCTCTCTCTCTCCTCACCTTACCTCTCTCTCCTCACCTCTTTCTCTCCTCACCTCACCTCTTTCTCTCCTCACCTCACCTCTCTCTCCTCACCTCTTTCTCTCCTCACCTCACCTATTTCTCTCCTCACCTCTCTTTCCTCACCTCACCTCTCTCCTCTCCTCACCTCACCTTTCTCTCCTCACCTCTTTCTCTCCTCACCTCTCTCTCCTCACCTCACCTCTCTCTCCTCTCTCTCTCCTCACCTCTTCCTCACCTCACCTCTTTCTCTCCTCACTTCACCTCTCTCTCCTCACCTCTTTCTCTCCTCACCTCACCTATTTCTCTCCTCACCTCTCTCTCCTCACCTCACCTCTCTCCTCTCCTCACCTCTCTCTCTCCTCACCTCACCTCTCTCTCCTCACCTCTTTCTCTCCTCACCTCACCTCTTTCTCTCCTCACCTCTTTCTCTCCTCACCTCACCTCTCTCCTCACCTCTTTCTCTCCTCACCTCTCTCTCCTCACCTCACCTCTCTCTCCTCATCTCACCTCTCTCTCCTCACCTCTTTCTCTCCTCACCTCACCTCTTTCTCTCCTCACCTCACCTCTTTCTCTCCTCACCTCACCTCTCTCTCCTCACCTCTTTCTCTCCTCACCTCACCTCTCTCTCCTCACCTCTTTCTCTCCTCACCTCTCTCCTCACCTCTCTCTCCACTCCTCACCTCTTTCTCCTCACCTCTCTCTCCTCACCTCTCTCTCCTCACCTCTCTCTCCTCACCTCTCTCTCCTCACCTCACCTCTCTCTCCTCACCTCACCTCTCTCCTCACCTCTCTCCTCACCTCTTTCTCTCCTCACCTCTCTCCTCACCTCTCTCTCCTCTCCTCACCTCTCTCTCCTCACCTCTCTCTCCTCACCTCTCTCTCCTCACCTCTCTCTCCTCACCTCTTTTTCTCCTCACCTCTCTCTCCTCACCTCACCTCTCTCTCCTCACCTCTCCTCACCCCTCTCCTCTCCTCTCATCTCCTCTCCTCTCCTCTCCTCTTTCTCTCCTCATCACCTCGTTCTCTCTCTGCTCTCCCCCTCAGAAAGGCACTGACTCGGCCTAATTGAGGCCTTGCTCTCAGAGCAGTGTGTGTATTCGGTACTTGGCTGTGTGTGTGTGTCTGAGTGGCGGTGGGTTGTAAAACCCCTCTGACACCAGCAGCTCTTTGAGGAGCCGTGTTAGGAGATGAGGAGGAATGTTCAGAGGAACAGAAGCATTCACCAGCTGAAGGTTTTTAATATATTTTTCTGTTGTTTGTCAAAATACATTTTTGTAAAATGCTCCTCAAAAACAAATAGTGCTGCATTCCAGTTGAAAGCAGATTTCAACAGCAGTCATCTCACTGGGGCTTTCTCAGGTTGAGGAAGGATAATGGCAGGATTTCTCACTGGGGCTTTCTCAGGTTGAGGATGGAGAATGATCTCACTGGGGCTTTCTCAGGTTGAGGAAGGAGAATGATCTCACTGGGGCTTTCTCAGGTTGAGGAAGGAGAATGATCTCACTGGGGCTTTCTCAGGTTGAGGAAGGAGAATGGCAGGATCTCTCACTGGGGCTTTATTCTGAAGGATAATTTATCTTTCTGACGAGGCTCTGGCAGGTTTGTTTTTAGTGCTATACGTCCCATTTACAGAAGTGTGTGTGTGTGTGTGTGTGTGTGCGTGTGTGTGTGCGTGTGTGTGTGTGTGTGTGTGTGTGTGTGTGTGTGTGTGACTCGTATGTTTCATTGACAGTAAGATGTTTAATCCTGATCTGACAGGGAGGAACGTTACCTGCTGGTCCTAGCTGTTGTCATAGTAATGCCTCAGAATCTCTTCTGATGGTTTCTAAAGCCAGGAGACGTTCTTCTGATTGGCTCCCTTCAACATAGCTCAGCGCTGCTCCAATTCGGGGCTTCTAGAGGGGCTTCTAGAGGGGCTTCTAGAGGGGCTTCTAGAGGGGCTTCTAGAGGGGCTTCTAGAGGGGCTTCTAGAGAGGCTTCTAGAGGGACTTATAGACGGGCTTCTAGAGGGGCTGTAAGAGGGGCTTGTAGAGGGGCTTGTAGAGGGGCTTCTAGAGGGGCTTCTAGAGGGGCTTCTAGAGGGGCTTCTAGAGAGGCTTCTAGAGGGGCTTCTAGAGGGCTTCTAGAGGGCTTCTAGAGGGGCTTCTAGAGGAGCTTCTTGAGGGGCTTCCAAGCTGCCTCCATAGCGCCCATATTACATGGATTATATGCCATTTATTTAGTGATCATGTCTGTCCAAGACACCAAGCATCGGCATCTAGAAGGCTTCCAAGTTTACATCACAGCTCCCAGGTCTCCTCTTCATATAATATGGACGGTGTTTCGCCCGTCATTTCTGAGCATATTGCTGTTGTCGTTGACAACCACACTTCGTCTTTTTATTGATGTTGGTGTGAATGTGATCACCTCATGGTGTCTACAGAGCAGAGGATGTCTGGTCCCGTAAGGAAACCATCACACAACACTGTCCACTATCTCTGTGTATCTAGACTGTCTGTCTCTACAGAAGCCTGAGGCTGGGATCAGCCAGCTGAGCACAGAGGTCGTGACCTCACCCTACAAACCACCTGGCTCTGTGACCCGCCCTGTCCCTCTCCCCCTGACCAACTACAAACCACCTGGCTCTGTGACCCGCCCTCATCTTCTCCCCCCTGACCAACCACAAACCACATGGCTCTGTGACCAGCCCTCATCTTCTCCCCCCTGACCAACCACAAACCACCTGGCTCTGTGACCCGCCCTCATCTTCTCCCCCCTGACCAACCACAAACCACCTGGCTCTGTGACCCGCCCTGTCCCTCTCCCCCTGACCAACCACAAACCACCTGGCTCTGTCACCCGCCCTGTCCCTCTCCCCCTGACCAACCACAAACCACCTGGCTCTGTGACCCGCCCTGTCCCTCTCCCCCTGACCAACCACAAACCACCTGGCTCTGTCACCCGCCCTGTCCCTCTCCCCCTGACCAACCACAAACCACCTGGCTCTGTGACCCGCCCTGTCCCTCTCCCCCTGACCAACCACAAACCACCTGGCTCTGTGACCCGCCCTGTCCCTCTCCCCCTGACCAACCACAAACCACATGGCTCTGTGACCCGCCCTCATCTTCTCCCCCCTGACCAACCACAAACCACATGGCTCTGTGACCCGCCCTCATCTTCTCCCCCCTGACCAACCACAAACCACCTGGCTCTGTGACCCGCCCTGTCCCTCTCCCCCTGACCAACCACAAACCACCTGGCTCTGTGACCCGCCCTCATCTTCTCCTCCCTGACCAACCACAAACCACATGGCTCTGTGACCCGGCCTCATCTTCTCCCCCCTGACCAACCACAAACCACATGGCTCTGTGACCCGCCCTCATCTTCTCCCCCCTGACCAACCACAAACCACATGGCTCTGTGACCCGCCCTCATCTTCTCCCCCCTGACCAACCACAAACCACATGGCTCTGTGACCCGCCCTCATCTTCTCCCCCCTGACCAACCACAAACCTCCTGGCTCTGTGACCCGCCCTGTCCCTCTCCCCCTGACCAACCACAAACCTCCTGGCTCTGTGACCCGCCCTGTCAGCCTCTATACTGCTGTATCCCATATACTGCTGTAGCGTCTATACTGCTGTAGCCTCTATACTGCTGTAGCCTCTATACTGCTGTATCCCATATACTGCTGTAGCGTCTATACTGCTGTAGCCTCTATACTGCTGTAGCCTCTATCCTGCTGTAGCCTCTATACTGCTGTAGCCTCTATACTGCTGTATCCCATATACTGCTGTAGCGTCTATACTGCTGTAGCCTCTATACTGCTGTAGCCTCTATACTGCTGTATCCCATATACTGCTGTAGCGTCTATACTGCTGTAGCCTCTATACTGCTGTAGCCTCTATACTGCTGTAACCTCTATACTGCTGTAGCCTCTATACTGCTGTAGCCTCTATACTGCTGTAGCCTCTATACTGCTGTAGCCTCTATACTGCTGTAGCCTCTATACTGCTGTAGCCTCTATACTGCTGTATCCCATATACTGCTGTAGCGTCTATACTGCTGTAGCCTCTATACTGCTGTAGCCTCTATACTGCTGTAGCCTCTATACTGCTGTAGCCTCTATACTGCTGTAGCCTCTATACTGCTGTAGCCTCTATACTGCTGTAACCTCTATACTGCTGTAGCGTCTATACTGCTGTAGCCTCTATACTGCTGTAGCCCCTATACTGCTGTAGCCTCTATACTGCTGTAGCCTCTATACTGCTGTAGCCTCTATACTGCTGTAGCCTCTATACTGCTGTAGCCTCTATACTGCTGTAGCCTCTATACTGCTGTATCCCATATACTGCTGTAGCGTCTATACTGCTGTATCCCATATACTGCTGTAGCCTCTATACTGCTGTAGCCTCTATACTGCTGTATCCCATATACTGCTGTAGCGTCTATACTGCTGTAGCCTCTATACTGCTGTAGCCTCTATACTGCTGTAGCCTCTATACTGCTGTAGCCTCTATACTGCTGTAGCCTCTATACTGCTGTAGCCTCTATACTGCTGTAGCCTCTATACTGCTGAAGCCTCTATACTGCTGTAGACTCTATACTGCTGTAGCCCCTACAGGGATTACATGCTGATCCACACATTATGTTGATTCATCCCATTTAATCCCATTTTCTGCTGTTCTTGATAAATGACAGAATATAATTAGTCTTCCTTGATGAATGTGTTGGTTCGTCCTGCCGGACTTTGTTCTGTGTGAACTTGTGGAGAAAAGACCAGTTTGTTAGTTCAGGGTGACGGGTTGTAAATGGACTTCGACTGTCTCTGTAACCTTCGTGGATGTTTCATGACTGAACAGCTGTATATCAGGGCTGCACAGTGTTTCCCTCAGCGGTCATTTAGCTGTGGCGCTGCGCCTCGGCAAAACCATTGCCGCCACGGCAACAATAAAAAAAAAAAAACATGGGAACGTGAAACAATAATAATAATTCTGCAGAAGAGAGTTGAAGTTGTGAGTTGCCGTAGGGGCTGAATGAAACACAGGTTCATTTCCACTGCTCCTTATTAACAATCCGTTCATGTCCATTATATATATGAGGGTTTTATAGTGACGTTTCAGGAGATGAGGTTATACCACTTGTACGGTATCGTAATTACAACAGCCGTTTAACTCAGCTGTTTACCGTCTAAAAGGAAGTCTGGAAACAGCCGTTTAACTCAGCTGTTTACCGTCTAAAAGGAAGTCTGGAAACAGCCGTTTAACTCAGCTGTTTACCGTCTAAAAGGAAGTCTGGAAACAGCCGTTTAACTCAGCTGTTTACCGTCTAAAAGGAAGTCTGGAAACAGCCGTTTAACTCAGCTGTTTACCGTCTAAAAGGAAGTCTGGAAACAGCCGTTTAACTCAGCTGTTTACCGTCTAAAAGGAAGTCTGGAAACAGCCGTTTAACTCAGCTGTTTACCGTCTAAAAGGAAGTCTGGAAACAGCCGTTTAACTCAGCTGTTTACCGTCTAAAAGGAAGTCTGGAAACAGCCGTTTAACTCAGCTGTTTACCGTCTAAAAGGAAGTCTGGAAACAGCCGTTTAACTCAGCTGTTTACCGTCTAAAAGGAAGTCTGGAAACAGCCGTTTAGCTCAGCTGTTTACCGTCTAAAAGGAAGTCTGGAAACAGCCGTTTAACTCAGCTGTTTACCGTCTAAAAGGAAGTCTGGAAACAGCCGTTTAGCTCAGCTGTTTACCGTCTAAAAGGAAGTCTGGAAACAGCCGTTTAACTCAGCTGTTTACCGTCTAAAAGGAAGTCTGGAAACAGCCGTTTAGCTCAGCTGTTTACCGTCTAAAAGGAAGTCTGGAAACAGCCGTTTAGCTCAGCTGTTTACCGTCTAAAAGGAAGTCTGGAAACAGCCGTTTAACTCAGCTGTTTACCGTCTAAAAGGAAGTCTGGAAACAGCCGTTTAACTCAGCTGTTTACCGTCTAAAAGGAAGTCTGGAAACAGCCGTTTAGCTCAGCTGTTTACCGTCTAAAAGGAAGTCTGGAAACAGCCGTTTAACTCAGCTGTTTACCGTCTAAAAGGAAGTCTGGAAACAGCCGTTTAGCTCAGCTGTTTACCGTCTAAAAGGAAGTCTGGAAACAGCCGTTTAGCTCAGCTGTTTACCGTCTAAAAGGAAGTCTGGAAACAGCCGTTTAACTCAGCTGTTTACCGTCTAAAAGGAAGTCTGGAAACAGCCGTTTAACTCAGCTGTTTACCGTCTAAAAGGAAGTCTGGAAACAGCCGTTTAGCTCAGCTGTTTACCGTCTAAAAGGAAGTCTGGAAACAGCCGTTTAATTCAGCTGTTTACCGTCTAAAAGGAAGTCTGGAAACAGCCGTTTTCAGAACGTGATTAAAACATGAATTTAACAATACAGAGTCTATTATATGTTAATGAATCCTTCCCATGATTCACGCTGGTACAGATTTAAACAGGCCGATGGGACATACAGTAATCAGTAATTATGGGATGGGCCCGTGGTGGGCTGTGCGCGAGTGTGTGTGTGTGTGTGTGTGTGTGTGTGTGTGTGGTATGTGTGTGTGTGTGTGTGTGTGTGTGTGTCTCTGTGTGTGTGTCTCTGTGTGTGTGTCTCTGTGTGTGTGTCTCTGTGTGTGTGTCTCTGTGTGTCTGTCTCTGTGTGTCTGTCTGTGTGTGTGTCTGTCTGTGTGTGTTTCTGCGTGTGTCTGTCTGTGTGTGTGCGTCTGTCTGTGTGTGTGTGTGTCTGTGTGTATGTGTGTGTCGTCTCTCTTTTTGTCTGTCTGTTTG
>NC_074675.1:5994726-6097465 GCF_029448725.1 Salvelinus fontinalis
CAGTGATGGTGAGTTAGTAACCTAGCTAGCCCAGTGATGGTGAGTTAGTAACCTAGCTAGCCCAGTGATGGTGAGTTAGTAACCTAGCCCAGTGATGGTGAGTTAGTAACCTAGCTAGCCCAGTGATGGTGAGTTAGTAACCTAGCCCAGTGATGGTGAGTTAGTAACCTAGCCCAGTGATGGTGAGTTAGTAACCTAGCCCGGTGATGGTGAGTTAGTAACCTAGCCCAGTGATGGTGAGTTAGTAACCTGGTGAGTTAGTAACCTAGCCCAGTGATGGTGAGTTAGTAACCTGGTGAGTTAGTAACCTAGCCCAGTGATGGTGAGTTAGTAACCTAGCTAGCCCAGTGATGGTGAGTTAGTAACCTAGCTAGCCCAGTGATGGTGAGTTAGTAACCTAGCTAGCCCAGTGATGGTGAGTTAGTAACCTAGCTAGCCCAGTGATGGTGAGTTAGTAACCTAGCTAGCCCAGTGATGGTGAGTTAGTAACCTAGCTAGCCCAGTGATGGTGAGTTAGTAACCTAGCTAGCCCAGTGATGGTGAGTTAGTAACCTAGCTAGCCCAGTGATGGTGAGTTAGTAACCTAGCCCAGTGATGGTGAGTTAGTAACCTAGCCCAGTGATGGTGAGTTAGTAACCTAGCCCAGTGATGGTGAGTTAGTAACCTAGCCCGGTGATGGTGAGTTAGTAACCTAGCCAGGTGATGGTGAGTTAGTAACCTGGTGAGTTAGTAACCTAGCCCAGTGATGGTGAGTTAGTAACCTAGCCCAGTGATGGTGAGTTAGTAACCTAGTCCGGTGATGGTGAGTTAGTAACCTGGTGAGTTAGTAACCTAGCCCAGTGATGGTGAGTTAGTAACCTAGCCCAGTGATGGTGAGTTAGTAACCTAGCTAGCCCAGCGATGGTGAGTTAGTAACCTAGCTAGCCCAGTGATGGTGAGTTAGTAACCTAGCTAGCCCAGTGATGGTGAGTTAGTAACCTAGCTAGCCCAGTGATGGTGAGTTAGTAACCTAGCCCAGTGATGGTGAGTTAGTAACCTAGCCCAGTGATGGTGAGTTAGTAACCTAGCCCGGTGATGGTGAGTTAGTAACCTAGCCCAGTGATGGTGAGTTAGTAACCTAGCTAGCCCAGTGATGGTGAGTTAGTAACCTAGCCCAGTGATGGTGAGTTAGTAACCTAGCTAGCCCAGTGATGGTGAGTTAGTAACCTAGCCCAGTGATGGTGAGTTAGTAACCTAGCCCAGTGATGGTGAGTTAGTAACCTAGCCCAGTGATGGTGAGTTAGTAACCTAGCCCGGTGATGGTGAGTTAGTAACCTAGCCCGGTGATGGTGAGTTAGTAACCTAGCTAGCTCAGTGATGGTGAGTTAGTAACCTAGCTAGCTCAGTGATGGTGAGTTAGTAACCTAGCCCAGTGATGGTGAGTTAGTAACCTAGCCCGGTGATGGTGAGTTAGTAACCTAGCCCGGTGATGGTGAGTTAGTAACCTAGCCCGGTGATGGTGAGTTATTAACCTAGCCCAGTGATGGTGAGTTAGTAACCTAGCCCGGTGATGGTGAGTTAGTAACCTAGCCCGGTGATGGTGAGTTAGTAACCTAGCCCCGTGATGGTGAGTTAGTAACCTAGCTAGCCCAGTGATGGTGAGTTAGTAACCTAGCCCAGTGATGGTGAGTTAGTAACCTAGCCCAGTGATGGTGAGTTAGTAACCTAGCCAGGTGATGGTGAGTTAGTAACCTAGCCCAGTGATGGTGAGTTAGTAACCTGGTGAGTTAGTAACCTAGCCCAGTGATGGTGAGTTAGTAACCTAGCCCGGTGATGGTGAGTTAGTAACCTGGTGAGTTAGTAACCTAGCCCGGTGATGGTGAGTTAGTAACCTGGTGAGTTAGTAACCTAGCCCGGTGATGGTGAGTTAGTAACCTAGCCCAGTGATGGTGAGTTAGTAACCTAGCCCAGTGATGGTGAGTTAGTAACCTGGTGAGTTAGTAACCTAGCCCAGTGATGGTGAGTTAGTAACCTGGTGAGTTAGTAACCTAGCCCGGTGATGGTGAGTTAGTAACCTAGCCCAGTGATGGTGAGTTAGTAACCTAGCCCAGTGATGGTGAGTTAGTAACCTAGCCCGGTGATGGTGAGTTAGTAACCTAGTCCGGTGATGGTGAGTTAGTAACCTAGCCCAGTGATGGTGAGTTAGTAACCTAGCCCAGTGATGGTGAGTTAGTAACCTAGCCCAGTGATGGTGAGTTAGTAACCTAGCCCAGTGATGGTGAGTTAGTAACCTGGTGAGTTAGTAACCTAGCCCAGTGATGGTGAGTTAGTAACCTGGTGAGTTAGTAACCTAGCCAGGTGATGGTGAGTTAGTAACCTAGCCCCGTGATGGTGAGTTAGTAACCTAGCCCAGTGATGGTGAGTTAGTAACCTAGCCCAGTGATGGTGAGTTAGTAACCTAGCCCAGTGATGGTGAGTTAGTAACCTAGCTAGCCCAGTGATGGTGAGTTAGTAACCTAGCCCGGTGATGGTGAGTTAGTAACCTAGCCCGGTGATGGTGAGTTAGTAACCTAGCCCAGTGATGGTGAGTTAGTAACCTAGCCCGGTGATGGTGAGTTAGTAACCTAGCCCAGTGATGGTGAGTTAGTAACCTGGTGAGTTAGTAACCTAGCCCAGTGATGGTGAGTTAGTAACCTAGCTAGCCCAGTGATGGTGAGTTAGTAACCTAGCCCAGTGATGGTGAGTTAGTAACCTGGTGAGTTAGTAACCTAGCCCAGTGATGGTGAGTTAGTAACCTAGCTAGCCCGGTGATGGTGAGTTAGTAACCTAGCCCGGTGATGGTGAGTTAGTAACCTAGCCCAGTGATGGTGAGTTAGTAACCTAGCCCAGTGATGGTGAGTTAGTAACCTAGCCCAGTGATGGTGAGTTAGTAACCTAGCCCAGTGATGGTGAGTTAGTAACCTAGCCCAGTGATGGTGAGTTAGTAACCTAGCTAGCCCAGTGATGGTGAGTTAGTAACCTAGCCCAGTGATGGTGAGTTAGTAACCTGGTGAGTTAGTAACCTAGCCCAGTGATGGTGAGTTAGTAACCTAGCTAGCCCGGTGATGGTGAGTTAGTAACCTAGCCCGGTGATGGTGAGTTAGTAACCTAGCCCAGTGATGTTGAGTTAGTAACCTAGCCCAGTGATGGTGAGTTAGTAACCTAGCCCAGTGATGGTGAGTTAGTAACCTAGCCCAGTGATGGTGAGTTAGTAACCTAGCCCAGTGATGGTGAGTTAGTAACCTAGCCCAGTGATGGTGAGTTAGTAACCTAGCCCGGTGATGGTGAGTTAGTAACCTAGCCCAGTGATGGTGAGTTAGTAACCTAGCCCGGTGATGGTGAGTTAGTAACCTAGCCCGGTGATGGTGAGTTAGTAACCTAGCCCAGTGATGGTGAGTTAGTAACCTAGCCCAGTGATGGTGAGTTAGTAACCTAGCCCAGTGATGGTGAGTTAGTAACCTAGCCAGGTGATGGTGAGTTAGTAACCTAGCCCGGTGATGGTGAGTTAGTAACCTAGCCCGGTGATGGTGAGTTAGTAACCTAGCTAGCCCAGTGATGGTGAGTTAGTAACCTAGCCCAGTGATGGTGAGTTAGTAACCTAGCCCAGTGATGGTGAGTTAGTAACCTGGTGAGTTAGTAACCTAGCCCAGTGATGGTGAGTTAGTAACCTAGCTAGCCCGGTGATGGTGAGTTAGTAACCTAGCCCGGTGATGGTGAGTTAGTAACCTAGCCCAGTGATGGTGAGTTAGTAACCTAGCCCAGTGATGGTGAGTTAGTAACCTAGCCCAGTGATGGTGAGTTAGTAACCTAGCCCAGTGATGGTGAGTTAGTAACCTAGCCCAGTGATGGTGAGTTAGTAACCTAGCCCAGTGATGGTGAGTTAGTAACCTAGCCCGGTGATGGTGAGTTAGTAACCTAGCCCAGTGATGGTGAGTTAGTAACCTAGCCCGGTGATGGTGAGTTAGTAACCTAGCCCAGTGATGGTGAGTTAGTAACCTAGCCCAGTGATGGTGAGTTAGTAACCTAGCCCAGTGATGGTGAGTTAGTAACCTAGCCAGGTGATGGTGAGTTAGTAACCTAGCCCGGTGATGGTGAGTTAGTAACCTAGCCCGGTGATGGTGAGTTAGTAACCTAGCCCGGTGATGGTGAGTTAGTAACCTAGCTAGCCCAGTGATGGTGAGTTAGTAACCTAGCCCAGTGATGGTGAGTTAGTAACCTAGCCCAGTGATGGTGAGTTAGTAACCTAGCCCAGTGATGTGCCCAAATGTGGAGGTGCAGTCACCTGAAGTATAGACACATAGAGTCTAATACCTGTAGTGGAAGCTAACAACACTGTATTTATTTAACCTGTATTTAACTAGACAAGTCAGTTAAGAACAAATTCTTATTTTACAATGACGGCCTACCAAAAGGTAAAAAGTCTCCTGAGGGGAGGCAAAACATATAGGACAAAACACACATCATGACAAGAGAGACAACACTACATAATGATGACAAGGTAGCATGGTAGCAACACATGACAACGTAGCATGGCAGCAACACAACATGACAACAACATGGTAGCATCACAACATGACAACAACATGTCAACAACATGTCAACAACATGGTAGCAACACAACATGACAACAACATGGCAGCATCACAACATGACAACAACATGGTAGCAACACAACATGACAACAACATGGTAGCATCACAACATGACAACAACATGGTAGCAACACAACATGACAACAACATGGTAGCAACACAACATGACAACAACATGGTAGAAACACAACATGACAACAACATGGTAGCAACACATGACAACGTAGCATGGTAGCAACACATGACAACAACATGGTAGCAACACAACATGACAACAACATGGTAGCAACACAACATGACAACAACATGGTAGAAACACAACATGACAACAACATGGTAGCAACACATGACAACGTAGCATGGTAGCAACACATGACAACACCAGACGCTGTGTTCAGTAACCAGACGCTGTGTTCAGTAACCAGACACTGTGTTCAGTAACCAGACACTGTGTTCAGTAACCAGACACTGCGTTCAGTAACCAAACACTGCGTTCAGTAACCAGACGCTGTGTTCAGTAACCAGACGCTGTGTTCAGTAACCAGACACTGTGTTCAGTAACCAGACGCTGTGTTCAGTAACCAGACACTGTGTTCAGTACTGTGTTCAGTAACCAGACGCTGTGTTCAGTAACCAGACGCTGTGTTCAGTAACCAGACGCTGTGTTCAGTAACCAGACACTGTGTTCAGTACTGTGTTCAGTAACCAAACACTGCGTTCAGTAACCAGTCACTGCGTTCAGTAACCAGACACTGTGTTCAGTAACCAGACGCTGTGTTCAGTAACCAGACCCTGTGTTCAGTAACCAGACACTGTGTTCAGTAACCAGACGCTGCGTTCCGTAACCAGACGCTGCGTTCAGTAACCAAACACTGTGTTCCCTTCTAGAATATGAATCCAGAACTGTCACCTGAGATACAGACACATACTATACTACATAACACCAAGGTCATGTTTGGATAAAGTCTGTCACAAAAAAAGTACAAATTTAAGGAGTAAAAAACCATCTTGAGGTGGTAAAAAGTAGAGATTTATTTAAAGAGTTTAAAGTCGTGTTTGTTTTTCTCCCAGCAGAGGAAGGTAGAGTGGCTGCTGGGGGTTAAAGAGACTCGGCGAAGAGATGCTACTCTGAGGTGATTAGTTAGAGCTACAGTTAATATAATCATTTAAAATGACCTGATGAAAATAACATGGTATGACTAAAGAAGTGATTAACAAACATGTCCTCTGGGCTTCTTGATATGAATAGATTTACATTGGGGACCATTGTGTGTGTGTGTGTGTGTGTGTGTGTGTGTGTGTGTGTGTGTGTGTGTGTGTGTGTGTGTTTTGGGGGTGGGGGGGAGGGTCTAAGTAAATGAGGCAGCAGTGGAGACGTTGGGATTGGTAATCATCTCAGTTTTCATTTCCAACTGGAATTGTCATTCTTCATTGTCTTTCTTCGTCTCTCACAGGACTGTCTTTCTGTGCTGTGCTTATGTGACTTGGCAAGATAACCACATTCAACACTTCAGTAAGGAATTGGTTGTGTAATAAGATTGAGTTTCATTTGCTGGGCCATTGTGTCGCCCTGAAAGGATTCCATGGAACTGAAATAATCTCTATCTGTCCTGAATCCTTCTCTGCTCCCGATCTGAGGTCAAACCATGTGTGACAAAGCCACGTCAGAAACCTGAAGATAGTAGATAGTAGCCAAGTCAGAACCCTGAAGATAGTAGATAGTAGCCAAGTCAGAACCCTGAAGATAGTAGATAGTAGCCAAGTCAGAACCCTGAAGATAGTAGATAGTAGATAGTATCCAAGTCAGAACCCTGTAGATAGTAGATAGTAGATAGTATCCAAGTCAGAACCCTGTAGATAGTAGATAGTAGCCAAGTTAGAACCCTGTAGATAGTAGATAGTAGGTAGTAGATAGTAGATAGTAGATAGTAGCCAAGCCAGAACCCTGAAGATAGTAGATAGTAGGTAGTAGATAGTAGATAGTAGCCAAGCCAGAACCCTGAAGATAGTAGATAGTAGATAGTAGCCAAGTCAGAACACTGTAGATAGTAGATAGTAGATAGTAGCCATGTCAGAACCCTGTAGATAGTAGATAGTAGATCGTAGATAGTAGCCATGTCAGAACCCTGAAGATAGTAGCTAGTAGATAGTATATAGTAGCCAAGTCAGAACCCTGTAGATAGTAGATAGTAGATAGTAGCCAAGCCAGAACCCTGTAGATAGTAGCCAAGCCAGAACCCTGTAGATAGTAGGTAGTAAATAGTAGCCATGTCAGAACCCTGTAGATAGTAGATAGTAGCCAAGTCAGAACCCTGTAGATAGTAGGTAGTAGATAGTAGCCAAGTCAGAACCCTGTAGATAGTAGGTAGTAGATAGTAGCCAAGTCAGAACCCTGTAGATAGTAGATAGTAGATAGTAGCTAAGCCAGAACCCTGAAGATAGTAGATAGTAGATAGTAGCCAAGTCAGAACCCTGTAGATAGTAGATAGTAGCCAAGTCAGAACCCTGTAGATAGTAGATAGTAGCCAAGTCAGAACCCTGTAGATAGTGGATATTAGCCAAGTCAGAACCCTGTAGATAGTAGATAGTAGCCAAGTCAGAACCCTGTAGATAGTAGATAGTAGATAGTAGGTAGTAGATAGTAGCCACGTCAGAACCCTGAAGGTACTAGCTAGTAGATAGTAGATAGTAGATAGTAGGTAGTAGCTAGTAGATAGTAGATAGTAGATAGTAGCCAAGTCAGAACCCAGTAGATAGTAGATAGTAGCCAAGCCAGAACCCTGAAGATAGTAGATAGTAGCCAAGTCAGAACCCTGAAGATAGTAGCTAGTAGATAGTAGATAGTAGCCAAGTCAGAACCCTGAATATAGTAGATAGTAGGTAGTAGGTAGTAGATAGTAGATAGTAAGTAGTAGCCAAGTCAGAACCCTGAAGATAGTAGATAGTAGATAGTAGGTAGTAGGTAGTAGGTAGTAGATAGTAGATAGTAGCCAAGTCAGAACCCTGAAGATAGTAGCTAGTAGATAGTAGGTAGTAGATAGTAGCCAAGTCAGAACCCTGAATATAGTAGATAGTAGGTAGTAGATAGTAGATAGTAGATAGTAGATAGTAGCCAAGTCAGAACCCTGAATATAGTAGATAGTAGGTAGTAGATAGTAGATAGTAGCCAAGTCAGAACCCTGAATATAGTAGATAGTAGATAGTAGGTAGTAGGTAGTAGGTAGTAGATAGTAGCCAAGTCAGAACCCTGAAGATAGTAGATAGTAGCCAAGTCAGATCCCTGAATATAGTAGATAGTAGATAGTAGGTAGTAGGTAGTAGGTAGTAGGTAGTAGATAGTAGCCAAGTCAGAACCCTGAAGATAGTAGCTAGTAGATAGTAGGTAGTAGATAGTAGCCAAGTCAGAACCCTGAATATAGTAGATAGTAGATAGTAGGTAGTAGATAGTAGCCAAGTCAGAACCCTGAAGATAGTAGCTAGTAGGTAGTAGGTAGTAGATAGTAGCCAAGTCAGAACCCTGAAGATAGTAGCTAGTAGATAGTAGGTAGTAGATAGTAGCCAAGTCAGAACCCTGAATATAGTAGATAGTAGGTAGTAGATAGTAGATAGTAGATAGTAGCCAAGTCAGAACCCTGAATATAGTAGATAGTAGATAGTAGGTAGTAGGTAGTAGGTAGTAGATAGTAGCCAAGTCAGAACCCTGAAGATAGTAGATAGTAGCCAAGTCAGAACCCTGAATATAGTAGATAGTAGATAGTAGGTAGTAGATAGTAGCCAAATCAGAACCCTGAAGATAGTAGCTAGTAGCCAAGTCAGAACCCTGAAGATAGTAGATAGTAGCCAAGTCAGAACCCTGAAGATAGTAGATAGTAGATAGTAGCCAAGTTAGAACCCTGAAGATAGTAGATAGTAGATTGTAGCCAAGTCAGAACCCTGAAGATAGTAGATAGTAGCCAAGTCAGAACCCTGAAGATAGTAGATAGTAGCCAAGTCAGAACCCTGAAGATAGTAGATAGTAGCCAAGTCAGAACCCTGAAGATAGTAGATAGTAGATAGTAGCCAAGTCAGAACCCTGAAGATAGTAGATAGTAGATAGTAGCCAAGTTAGAACCCTGAAGATAGTAGATAGTAGATTGTAGCCAAGTCAGAACCCTGAAGATAGTAGATAGTAGCCAAGTCAGAACCCTGAAGATAGTAGATAGTAGCCAAGTCAGAACCCTGAAGATAGTAGATAGTAGCCAAGTCAGAAACCTGAAGATAGTAGATAGTAGCCAAGTCAGAACCCTGAAGATAGTAGATAGTAGCCAAGTCAGAACCCTGAAGATAGTAGATAGTAGCCAAGTCAGAACCCTGAAGATAGTAGATAGTAGCCAAGTCAGAACCCTGAAGATAGTAGATAGTAGCCAAGTCAGAACCCTGAAGATAGTAGATAGTAGCCAAGTCAGAACCCTGAAGATAGTAGATAGTAGATAGTAGCCAAGTCAGAACCCTGAAGATAGTAGATAGTAGCCAAGTCAGAACCCTGAAGATAGTAGATAGTAGCCAAGTCAGAACCCTGAAGATAGTAGATAGTAGCCAAGTCAGAACCCTGAAGATAGTAGATAGTAGCCAAGTCAGAACCCTGAAGATAGTAGATAGTAGATAGTAGCCAAGTCAGAACCCTGAAGATAGTAGATAGTAGATAGTAGGTAGTAGATAGTAGCCAAGTCAGAACCCTGAAGATAGTAGCTAGTAGGTAGTAGGTAGTAGATAGTAGCCAAGTCAGAACCCTGAAGATAGTAGCTAGTAGATAGTAGGTAGTAGATAGTAGCCAAGTCAGAACCCTGAATATAGTAGATAGTAGGTAGTAGGTAGTAGATAGTAGATAGTAGATAGTAGCCAAGTCAGAACCCTGAATATAGTAGATAGTAGATAGTAGGTAGTAGGTAGTAGGTAGTAGATAGTAGCCAAGTCAGAACCCTGAAGATAGTAGATAGTAGCCAAGTCAGAACCCTGAATATAGTAGATAGTAGATAGTAGGTAGTAGATAGTAGCCAAATCAGAACCCTGAAGATAGTAGCTAGTAGCCAAGTCAGAACCCTGAAGATAGTAGATAGTAGCCAAGTCAGAACCCTGAAGATAGTAGATAGTAGATAGTAGCCAAGTTAGAACCCTGAAGATAGTAGATAGTAGATTGTAGCCAAGTCAGAACCCTGAAGATAGTAGATAGTAGCCAAGTCAGAACCCTGAAGATAGTAGATAGTAGCCAAGTCAGAACCCTGAAGATAGTAGATAGTAGCCAAGTCAGAACCCTGAAGATAGTAGATAGTAGATAGTAGCCAAGTCAGAACCCTGAAGATAGTAGATAGTAGATAGTAGCCAAGTTAGAACCCTGAAGATAGTAGATAGTAGATTGTAGCCAAGTCAGAACCCTGAAGATAGTAGATAGTAGCCAAGTCAGAACCCTGAAGATAGTAGATAGTAGCCAAGTCAGAACCCTGAAGATAGTAGATAGTAGCCAAGTCAGAAACCTGAAGATAGTAGATAGTAGCCAAGTCAGAACCCTGAAGATAGTAGATAGTAGCCAAGTCAGAACCCTGAAGATAGTAGATAGTAGCCAAGTCAGAACCCTGAAGATAGCAGATAGTAGCCAAGTCAGAACCCTGAAGATAGTAGATAGTAGCCAAGTCAGAACCCTGAAGATAGTAGATAGTAGCCAAGTCAGAACCCTGAAGATAGTAGATAGTAGATAGTAGCCAAGTCAGAACCCTGAAGATTATAGATAGTAGCCAAGTCAGAACCCTGAAGATAGTAGATAGTAGCCAAGTCAGAACCCTGAAGATAGTAGATAGTAGCCAAGTCAGAACCCTGAAGATAGTAGATAGTAGCCAAGTCAGAACCCTGAAGATAGTAGATAGTAGCCAAGTCAGAACCCTGAAGATAGTAGATAGTAGATAGTAGCCAAGTCAGAACCCTGAAGATAGTAGATAGTAGCCAAGTCAGAACCCTGAAGATAGTAGATAGTAGCCAAGTCAGAACCCTGAAGATAGTAGATAGTAGCCAAGTCAGAACCCTGAAGATAGTAGAT
Source organism: Salvelinus fontinalis (assembly GCF_029448725.1). NCBI lineage: Eukaryota > Metazoa > Chordata > Actinopteri > Salmoniformes > Salmonidae > Salvelinus > Salvelinus fontinalis. The sequence continues at coordinate 6,005,404 of NC_074675.1, forward strand.
AGTAGCCAAGTCAGAACCCTGAAGATAGTAGATAGTAGATAGTAGCCAAGTCAGAACCCTGAAGATAGTAGATAGTAGATAGTAGGTAGTAGATAGTAGCCAAGTCAGAACCCTGAAGATAGTAGCTAGTAGGTAGTAGGTAGTAGATAGTAGCCAAGTCAGAACCCTGAAGATAGTAGCTAGTAGATAGTAGGTAGTAGATAGTAGCCAAGTCAGAACCCTGAATATAGTAGATAGTAGGTAGTAGGTAGTAGATAGTAGATAGTAGCCAAGTCAGAACCCTGAATATAGTAGATAGTAGATAGTAGGTAGTAGGTAGTAGGTAGTAGATAGTAGCCAAGTCAGAACCCTGAAGATAGTAGATAGTAGCCAAGTCAGAACCCTGAATATAGTAGATAGTAGATAGTAGGTAGTAGATAGTAGCCAAATCAGAACCCTGAAGATAGTAGCTAGTAGCCAAGTCAGAACCCTGAAGATAGTAGATAGTAGCCAAGTCAGAACCCTGAAGATAGTAGATAGTAGATAGTAGCCAAGTTAGAACCCTGAAGATAGTAGATAGTAGATTGTAGCCAAGTCAGAACCCTGACGATAGTAGATAGTAGCCAAGTCAGAACCCTGAAGATAGTAGATAGTAGCCAAGTCAGAACCCTGAAGATAGTAGATAGTAGCCAAGTCAGAACCCTGAAGATAGTAGATAGTAGATAGTAGCCAAGTCAGAACCCTGAAGATAGTAGATAGTAGATAGTAGCCAAGTTAGAACCCTGAAGATAGTAGATAGTAGATTGTAGCCAAGTCAGAACCCTGAAGATAGTAGATAGTAGCCAAGTCAGAACCCTGAAGATAGTAGATAGTAGCCAAGTCAGAACCCTGAAGATAGTAGATAGTAGCCAAGTCAGAAACCTGAAGATAGTAGATAGTAGCCAAGTCAGAACCCTGAAGATAGTAGATAGTAGCCAAGTCAGAACCCTGAAGATAGTAGATAGTAGCCAAGTCAGAACCCTGAAGATAGCAGATAGTAGCCAAGTCAGAACCCTGAAGATAGTAGATAGTAGCCAAGTCAGAACCCTGAAGATAGTAGATAGTAGCCAAGTCAGAACCCTGAAGATAGTAGATAGTAGATAGTAGCCAAGTCAGAACCCTGAAGATAGTAGATAGTAGCCAAGTCAGAACCCTGAAGATAGTAGATAGTAGCCAAGTCAGAACCCTGAAGATAGTAGATAGTAGCCAAGTCAGAACCCTGAAGATAGTAGATAGTAGCCAAGTCAGAACCCTGAAGATAGTAGATAGTAGATAGTAGCCAAGTCAGAACCCTGAAGATAGTAGATAGTAGATAGTAGCCAAGTCAGAACCCTGAAGATAGTAGATAGTAGCCAAGTCAGAACCCTGAAGATAGTAGATAGTAGGTAGTAGATAGTAGATAGTAGCCAAGTCAGAACCCTGTAGATAGTAGATAGTAGATAGTAGCCAAGCCAGAACCCTGAAGATAGTAGCCAAGTCAGAACCCTGAAGATAGTAGATAGTAGATAGTAGCCAAGTCAGAACCCTGTAGATAGTAGATAGTAGATAGTAAATAGTAGATAGTAGATAGTAAATAGTAGATAGTAGATAGTAGATAGTAGATAGTAGATAGTAGATAGTAGATAGTAGATAGTAAATAGTAAATAGTAGATAGTAGCCAAGTCAGAACCCTGAAGATAGTAGATAGTAGCCAAGTCAGAACCCTGAAGATAGTAGATAGTAGCCAAGTCAGAACCCTGAAGATAGTAGATAGTAGATAGTAGCAAAGTCAGAACCCTGTAGATAGTAGGTAGTAGATAGTAGATAGTAGATAGTAGCCAAGTCAGAACCCTGAAGATAGTAGATAGTAGATAGTAGATAGTAGCCAAGTCAGAACCCTGAAGATAGTAGATAGTAGCCAAGTCAGAACCCTGAAGATAGTAGATAGTAGATAGTAGCCAAGTCAGAACCCTGAAGATAGTAGATAGTAGATAGTAGCCAAGTCAGAACCCTGTAGGTCGTAGATAGTAGATAGTAGCCAAGTCAGAACCCTGTAGGTCGTAGATAGTAGATAGTAGCCAAGGCAGAACCCTGAAGGTACTAGCTAGTAGGTAGTTCAGCTAGTCAGGTCTGATTTCATGCACCGGTTGGACTGTCATGGTTCTGATCATTAGGGTTAATGAGAGCCATCCAGACCTGGCTAGGCGAGCCCCAAGCAACCGAGCACCACTGCAATGCGGGATGTAAATTATTGTGTGCGATGTAAATGACTCTTAGTGACAAAAAGCAGCAAATTGGAATCCATTACCCAGGCCACAGAATGCTGAGCACCAGATTTATTAGAGGAGGAAGGACTTGTTTATCACGGCTGGTCGGCTCTCTCTCTCTCTCTCTGTCTCTCTCTCTCTCTCTCTCTCTCTCTCTCTCTCTCTCTCTCTCTCTCTCTCTCTCTCTGTCTCTCTCTCTCTCTCTCTCTCTCTCTGTCTCTCTCTCTCTCTGTCTCTCTCTCTCTGTCTCTGTCTATCTCTCTCTGTCTCTGTCTCTCTCTCTCTCGCTCTCTCTCTCTCTCTCTCTCTCTCTCTCTCTCTCTCACTCTCTCGCTCTCTCTCTCTCTCTCTCTCTCTCTCTCTCTCTCTCTCTCTCTCTCTCTCTCTCTCTCTCTCTCTCTCTCTCTCTCTGTCTCTGTCTCTGTCTCTGTCTCTGTCTCTGTCTCTGTCTCTGTCTCTGTCTCTGTCTCTGTCTCTGTCTCTGTCTCTCTCTCTCTCTGTCTCTGTCTCTGTCTCTGTCTCTCTCTCTCTCTCTCTGTCTCTGTCTCTCTCTCTCTCTCTCTCTCTCTCTCTCTCTCTCTCTCGCTCTCTCTCTTTTTAGGAAGGAGGGATAAATTATGATGCGGTCAGCTGAGTGGGCATGTGGCTTGATGATGTATGTCCTGCTGTTTCCCCGGTAACGATGGCGTCTCGCCTTTGGTCACACAAGGTCACTTCTTCACTCGTCAGTTGTGACTGATTCTGGTTGTTGTTGTCCTCTCTCCACACTAACACACCAGCAGTAGGAGACACCGGCCTCACATTTTACAGACGATTCCTCAACTTGGATGCCTTAAGAAAGGTGTGTAAAGTGACAGCTGATCACACTGGGATCAGTGTGTCTGGTCTTCTGACAGCTGATAGGCTGATCTGGGATCAGTGTGTCTGGTCTTCTGACAGCTGATAGGCTGATCTGGGATCAGTCTGTCTGTTCTTCTGACAGCTGATAGGCTGATCTGGGATCAGTCTGTCTGGTCTTCTGACAGCTGATAGGCTGATCTGGGATCAGTGTGTCTGGTCTTCTGACAGCTGATAGGCTGATCTGCGATCAGTCTGTCTGGTCTTCTGACAGCTGATAGGCTGATCTGGGTTAAGTGTGTCTGGTCTTCTGACAGTTGATAGGCTGATCTGGGTTCAGTGTGTCTGGTCTTCTGACAGCTGATAGGCTGATCTGGGATCGGTGTGTCTGGTCTTCTGACAGCTGATAGGCTGATCTGGGATCGGTGTGTCTGGTCTTCTGACAGCTGATAGGCTGATCTGGGATCAGTCTGTCTGGTCTTCTGACAGCTCTAGGGTCAACGCAAGGCCTTACCTGTCTAAGGAATAACATCAATATGCAGTCTGTGCCGGCTCATCTGTCATGGCTCCTTTATACCAGCAGCACGCAGGGATAACTTGAATCAAGATGGCGTTTTGGATGTCACATCGACACTAGTAAACAACACAAGGCAGGAATGCTTATTCCACAACATAATGACATGTACCTGGGCCGTGGGCCAGCTCTGTACTCTGACTCTGCTATTGAGAATGATGAAGATGACGGTGGTGATGATGATGGGGATGATGGTGGTGATGGTGGTGGTGATGATGGTGGTGATGAAGATTATGACGATGGTGATGATTGTGGTGGTGATCATGAGCAGTAATCATTCCCCCCTAACGCTCCTCAAGGGACACTCCGCCCCCTTCCCTACCTGCTGCACCCCAGAGTGCACATGGGTAATGACTAAAGAGGAGGAGTCATCTTGTTACCTCAGTGGAAATAGGCTTACGTCCACTACTAACTACTTCCTGCTTCCTGTATTAGTCTGTGACCTCATCAGAAATAGGCCTATCTATGGCCACTAATACTCTCCTCTTCCTGTATTAGACTTTGCAATAGACTGAATGGAAGTAGACTCAGTGGCCAGTTTATTAGGTACACCACCCCATTCACGAATGTTGGTGTTTCAGTTCTAGAATCATTATGTAGGTTTTAACATGGTGTTTCAGTTCTAGAATCATCATGTAGGTTTTAACATGGTGTTTCAGTTCTAGAATCATCATGTAGGTTTTAACATGGTGTTTCAGTTCTAGAATCATCATGTAGGTTTTAACATGGTGTTTTAGTTCTAGAATCATCATGTAGGTTTTAACATGGTGTTTTAGTTCTAGAATCATCATGTAGGTTTTAACATGGTGTTTCAGTTCTAGAATCATCATGTAGGTTTTAACATGGTGTTTCAGTTCTAGAATCATCATGTAGGTTTTAACATGGTGTTGTAGTTCTAGAATCATCATGTAGGTTTTAACATGGTGTTTCAGTTCTAGAATCATCATGTAGGTTTTAACATGGTGTTTCAGTTCTAGAATCTTCATGTAGCTTTTAACATGGTGTTTTAGTTCTAGAATCATCATGTAGGTTTTAACATGGTGTTTTAGTTCTAGAATCATCATGTAGGTTTTAACATGGTGTTTCAGTTCTAGAATCTTCATGTAGCTTTTAACATGGTGTTTCAGTTCTAGAATCATCATGTTGGTTTTAACATGGTGTTTCAGTTCTAGAATCATCATGTAGGTTTTAACATGGTGTTTCAGTTCTAGAATCATCATGTAGGTTTTAACATGGTGGTTCAGTTCTAGAATCATCATGTAGGTTTTAACATGGTGGTTCAGTTCTAGAATCATCATGTAGGTTTTAACATGGTGTTTCAGTTCTAGAATCATCATGTAGGTTTTAACATGGTGTTTCAGTTCTAGAATCATCATGTAGGTTTTAACATGGTGTTTCAGTTCTAGAATCATCATGTAGGTTTTAACATGGTGTTTCAGTTCTAGAATCATCATGTAGGTTTTAACATGGTGTTTCAGTTCTAGAATCATCATGTAGGTTTGAACATGGTGTTTCAGTTCTAGAATCATCATGTAGGTTTTAACATGGTGTTTCAGTTCTAGAATCATCATGTAGGTTTTAACATGGTGGTTCAGTTCTAGAATCATCATGTAGGTTTTAACATGGTGTTTCAGTTCTAGAATCATCATGTAGGTTTTAACATGGTGTTTCAGTTCTAGAATCATCATGTAGGTTTTAACATGGTGTTTCAGTTCTAGAATCATCATGTAGGTTTTAACATGGTGTTCCAGTTCTAGAATCATCATGTAGGTTTTAACATGGTGGTTCAGTTCTAGAATCATCATGTAGGTTTTAACATGGTGTTTCAGTTCTAGAATCATCATGTAGGTTTTAACATGGTGTTTCAGTTCTAGAATCATCATGTAGCTTTTAACATGGTGTTTCAGTTCTAGAATCATCATGTAGGTTTTAACATGGTGTTTCAGTTCTAGAATCATCATGTAGCTTTTAACATGGTGTTTCAGTTCTAGAATCATCATGTAGGTTTTAACATGGTGTTTCAGTTCTAGAATCATCATGTAGGTTTTAACATGGTGTTTCAGTTCTAGAATCTTCATGTAGCTTTTAACATGGTGTTTCAGTTCTAGAATCATCATGTTGGTTTTAACATGGTGTTTCAGTTCTAGAATCTTCATGTAGCTTTTAACATGGTGTTTCAGTTCTAGAATCATCATGTTGGTTTTAACATGGTGTTTCAGTTCTAGAATCATCATGTAGGTTTTAACATTATGGTTCAGTTCTAGAATCATCATGTAGGTTTTAACATGGTGTTTCAGTTCTAGAATCATCATGTAGGTTTTAACATGGTGTTTCAGTTCTAGAATCATCATGTAGCTTTTAACATAGTGTTTCAGTTCTAGAATCATTATGTAGGTTTTAACATGGTGTTTCAGTTCTAGAATCATCATGTAGGTTTTAACATAGTGTTTCAGTTCTAGAATCATCATGTAGGTTTTAACATGGTGTTTCAGTTCTAGAATCATCATGTAGGTTTTAACATGGTGTTTCAGTTCTAGAATCATTATGTAGGTTTTAACATGGTGTTTCAGTTCTAGAATCATCATGTAGGTTTTAACATGGTGTTTCAGTTCTAGAATTATCATGTAGGTTTTAACATGGTGTTTCAGTTCTAGAATCATCATGTAGGTTTTAACATGGTGTTTCAGTTCTAGAATCATCATGTAGGTTTTAACATGGTGTTTCAGTTCTAGAATCATCATGTAGGTTTTAACATGGTGTTTCAGTTCTAGAATCTTCATGTAGCTTTTAACATGGTGTTTCAGTTTTAGAATCATCATGTTGGTTTTAACATGGTGTTTCAGTTCTAGAATCATCATGTAGGTTTTAACATGGTGTTTCAGTTCTAGAATCATCATGTAGGTTTTAACATGGTGGTTCAGTTCTAGAATCATCATGTAGGTTTTAACATGGTGTTTCAGTTCTAGAATCATCATGTAGGTTTTAACATGGTGTTTCAGGTCTAGAATCATCATGTAGGTTTTAACATGGTGTTTCAGTTCTAGAATCATCATGTAGGTTTTAACATGGTGTTTCAGTTCTAGAATCATCATGTAGGTTTTAACATGGTGTTTCAGTTCTAGAATCATCATGTAGGTTTTAACATGGTGTTTCAGTTCTAGAATCATCATGTAGGTTTTTACATGGTGTTTCAGTTCTAGAATCTTCATGTAGCTTTTAACATAGTGTTTCAGTTCTAGAATCATCATGTAGGTTTTTACACGGTGTTTTAGTTCTAGAATCATCATGTAGGTTTTTACACGGTGTTTTAGTTCTAGAATCTTCATGTAGCTTTTAACATAGTGTTTCAGTTCTGGAATCTTCTGGCCCCATGTCACAGTTTGAAAGGGCATTCCAAGACTTTGTTTAATCTTATTGCTGGAATTTGTTCATTTTATCATGAACACATTCACTGAATGTAAATGAACCTCTGGAATGAAGCATTACTTTTCCTCTGACTGAGATGATATTTTGGTTCAGAAAGCCCTGAAATCCCTCAAACGGCATCACCGCTCATTCCCCACATCGTCGCTTCCACCTTCTACAGATATTTGTCTGTGTGTGTGTGTGTGTGTGTGTGTGTGTGTGTGTGTGTGTGTGTGTGTGTGTGTGTGTGTGTGTGTGTGTGTGTGTGTGTGTGTGTGTGTGTGTGTGTGTGTGTGTGTGTGTGTGCCACAAGGGGATGAATACACCAGATGGCTTCTCTTTCACTGAATAAATTATAATCAAACAAAGTGAAGATATCCCTCTTATAATTTTCTGAAGGACTCCGTTGCTCTTTCTGAGAAATATATGATCTAATCTTATATCTAATATCTATATGCATTTCAGAAGCTTATTTATATTTTCTCCTCTTGTAGTTTTTCTGAAGAAAAATCACCCTCTCCCTCCACCCCCCATCACTCTCTCCCTCCACCCCTCCATCACTTTCTCCCTCCACCCCCCCATCACTCTCTCCCTCCACCCCCATCACTTTCTCCCTCCACCCCCTCCATCACTCTCTCCCTCCATTCCCTCCACCACTCTCTCCCTCCACCACTCTCTCTCTCCACGCCCTCCACCACTCTCTCCCTCCACCCCTCCATCACTTTCTCCCTCCACACCCTCCATCACTTTCCCTCCACCACTCTCTCCCTCCACCACTCTCTCTCTCCACCCCCTCCACCACTCTCCCTCCACCCCTCCATCACTTTCTCCCTCCACCCCCTCCACCACTCTCTCCCTCCACCACTCTCTCCTTCATCACTCTCTCCCTCCACCCCCTCCACCACTCTCTCCCTCCACCCCTCCACCACTCTCTCCCTCCATCACTTTCCCTCCAACACTCTCTCCCTCCACCACTCTCTCCCTCCACCCCCTCCACCACTCTCTCCCTCCATCACTTTCCCTCCAACACTCTCTCCCTCCACCACTCTCTCCCTCCACCCCTCCACCACTCTCTCCCTCCATCACTTTCCCTCCAACACTCTCTCCCTCCACCACTCTCTCCCTCCACCCCCTCCACCACTCTCTCCCTCCACCCCCTCCATCACTCTCTCCCTCCACCCGCTCCACCACTCTCTCCCTCCACCCCCTCCACCACTCTCTCCCTCCACCCCCTCCACCACTCTCTCTCTCCACCCCCTCCACCACTCTCTCTCTCCACCCCCTCCACCACTCTCTCCCTCCACCCCTCCATCACTTTCTCCCTCCACCCCTCCATCACTTTCTCCCTCCACACCCTCCATCACTTTCCCTCCACCACTCTCTCTCTCCACCCCCTCCACCACTCTCTCCCTCCACCCCCTCCACCACTCTCTCCCTCCACCACTCTCACCTTCATCACTCTCTCCCTCCACCCCCTCCACCACTCTCTCCCTCCACCCCCTCCACCACTCTTTCCCTCCACCACTCTCTCCCTCCACCACTCTCTCCCTCCACCCCCTCCACCACTCTCTCCCTCCACCCCCTCCACCACTCTCTCCCTCCACCCCCTCCACCACTCTCTCCCTCCACCCGCTCCACCACTCTCTCCCTCCACCCCCTCCACCACTCTCTCTCTCCAGCCCCTCCACCACTCTCTCCCTCCACCCCCTCCACCACTCTCTCCCTCCACCCCCTCCACCACTCTCTCCCTCCAGCCCCTCCACCACTCTCTCCCTCCATCCCCTCCACCACTCTCCCTCCACCCCCTCCACCCCCTCCACCACTCTCCTTCCATCCCCTCCACCACTCTCCCTCCACCCCCTCCACCCCCTCCACCACTCTCTCCCTCCACCCCCTCCACCACTCTCTCCCTCCACCCCCTCCACCACTCTCTCCCTCCACCCCCTCCACCACTCTCTCCCTCCAGCCCCTCCACCACTCTCTCCCTCCACCCCCTCCACCACTCTCTCCCTCCACCCCCTCCACCACTCTCTCCCTCCAGCCCCTCCACCACTCTCTCCCTCCACCCCCATCACTCTCTCCCTCCACCCCCTCCTCCACTCTCCCTCCACCCCCTCCACCCCTCTCCCTCCACCCCCTCCACCACTCTCTCCCTCCATCACTTTCCCTCCAACACCCCCTCCACCACTCTCTCCCTCCACCCCCTCCACCACTCTCTCCCTCCACCCCCTCCATCACTCTCTCCCTCCACCCCCTCCATCACTCTCTCCCTCCACCCCCTCCACCACTCTCTCCCTCCACCCCCTCCACCACTCTCTCCCTCCACCCCCTCCACCACTCTCTCTCTCCACCCCCTCCACCACTCTCTCTCTCCACCCCCTCCACCACTCTCTCCCTCCACCCCTCCATCACTTTCTCCCTCCACACCCTCCATCACTTTCCCTCCACCACTCTCTCTCTCCACCCCCTCCACCACTCTCTCCCTCCACCCCTCCATCACTTTCTCCCTCCACCCCCTCCACCACTCTCTCCCTCCACCACTCTCACCTTCATCACTCTCTCCCTCCACCCCCTCCACCACTCTCTCCCTCCACCCCCTCCACCACTCTCTCCCTCCACCCGCTCCACCACTCTCTCCCTCCACCTCCTCCACCACTCTCTCCCTCCACCCCCTCCACCACTCTCTCTCTCCAGCCCCTCCACCACTCTCTCCCTCCACCCCCTCCACCACTCTCTCCCTCCACCCCCTCCACCACTCTCTCCCTCCACCCCCTCCACCACTCTCTCCCTCCAGCCCCTCCACCACTCTCCTTCCATCCCCTCCACCACTCTCTCCCTCCACCCCCTCCACCACTCTCTCCCTCCATCACTTTCCCTCCACCACTCTCTCCCTCCACCACTCTCTCCCTCCACCCCATCACTCTCTCCCTCCACCCCCTCCACCACTCTCCTTCCATCCCCTCCACCACTTTCCCTCCATCCCCTCCACTCTCTCTCCCTCCACCCCCCCTCCACTCTCCCTCCACCACTCTCTCTCTCCACCCCCTCCTCCACTCTCCCTCCACCCCCTCCACCCCTCTCCCTCCACCCCCTCCTCCACTCTCTCTCTCCACCCCCTCCTCCACTCTCTCTCTCCACCCCCTCCTCCACTCTCCCTCCACCCCCTCCACCACTCTCTCCCTCCACCCCCTCTACCACTCTCTCTCTCCACCCCCTCCACCACTCTCTCCCTCCACCCCCTCCGCCAGTCTCTTTGTTAACCTCCAGAAGAGACTTCTCTTTTCCTTCACGTGCGACTCACGTGCCCAGGTTAAATTCAAGTGCAAATTAGTGACAGTACGTATGTGTCCCAAATTGCGCCCTATTCCCTTTATAGTGCACTACTTTTGACCAGGACCGTAGGGGCCCTACATAGGGAGGGTACTATATGGGACGCACAAACGCTGTCTTCTGTATGTAGATGGGAGTTTAAAAAAAAATCTCTAAATCTGTCTTCTCTGATGCGGCAAGGTACAGTAATGAGAAGAAATTAGTCCAACCTGTGCGTGTGTCTGTGTGTGTCTGTGTGTGTCTATGTGTGTGTGTGTGTGTGTGTGTGTGTGTGTGTGTGTGTGTGTGTGTGTGTGTGTGTGTGTGTGTGTGTGTGTGTGTGTGTGCTGCAGTACCATCCCTGCATGTCTCCACTGTCGTGACAGACAGTCATTATACTCCAGCTGAACGTGTTATAGAATAGTTACGTAATAGTTGCCTTTTAAAAAATGACTTCCTGTTCTGCTCCAAGGTCTAGTTCCTCTGGTGAGGTCACAGTCACACATGAATCCTGTTCTCCTCCAAGGTCTAGTTCCTCTGGTGAGGTCACAGTCACACAGGAATCCTGTTCTGCTCCAAGGTCTAGTTCCTCTGGTGAGGTCACAGTCACACAGGAATCCTGTTCCGCTTCAAGGTCTAGTTCCTCTGGTGAGGTCACAGTCACACAGGAATCCTGTTCCGCTCCAAGGTCTAGTTCCTCTGGTGAGGTCACAGTCACACAGGAATCCTGTTCTGCTCCAAGGTCTAGTTCCTCTGGTGAGGTCACAGTCACACAGGAATCCTGTTCTGCTCCAAGGTCTAGTTCCTCTGGTGAGGTCACAGTCACACAGGAACAAGAGGAAAAGAGGAAGCAACCAGAGAAAGTTGTGGAACGGAGACGGAGAGAGAGAGAGGTTCTCTAGTTTTCTATTGGTTCTGAGTATGTTTGTCTTGTTTGTCTTGTCTTGTTCTCCCTGTGTGATCCAGGTAGTGTTTGTCTTGTTCTCCCTGTGTGATCCAGGTAGTGTTTGTCTTGTTCTCCCTGTGTGATCCAGGTAGTGTTTGTCTTGTTCACCCTGTTGATCCAGGTAGTGTTTGTCTTGTTCTCTCTGTTGATCCAGGTAGTGTTTGTCTTGTTCTCTCTGTTGATCCAGGTAGTGTTTGTCTTGTTCTCCCTGTGTGATCCAGGTAGTGTTTGTCTTGTTCTCCCTGTGTGATCCAGGTAGTGTTTGTCTTGTTCTCTCTGTGTGATCCAGGTAGTGTTTGTCTTGTTCTCTCTGTGTGATCCAGGTAGTGTTTGTCTTTTTCTCCCTGTGTGATCCAGGTAGTGTTTGTCTTGTTCTCCCTGTGTGATCCAGGTAGTGTTTGTCTTGTTCTCCCTGTTGATCCAGGTAGTGTTTGTCTTGTTCTCCCTGTTGATCCAGGTAGTGTTTGTCTTGTTCTCTCTGTTGATCCAGGTAGTGTTTGTCTTGTTCTCTCTGTTGATCCAGGTAGTGTTTGTCTTGTTCTCTCTGTTGATCCAGGTAGTGTTTGTCTTGTTCTCCAGATCACCTCAGTTCTAGTACTGTCTCTTCAGATTATAGTAGATCACCTCAGTTGTAGTGCTATCTCTTCAGATTATAGTAGATCACCTCAGTTGTAGTGCTATCTCTTCAGATTATAGTAGATCACCTCAGTTGTAGTGCTATCTCTTCAGATTATGTCTAGATCACCTCAGTTGTAGTGCTATCTCTTCAGATTATAGTAGATCACCTCAGTTGTAGTGCTATCTCTTCAGATTATAGTAGATCACCTCAGTTGTAGTGCTATCTCTTCAGATTATAGTAGATCACCTCAGTTGTAGTGCTATCTCTTCAGATTATAGCTAGACCTCCTCAGTTGTTGTGCTATCTCTTCAGATTATAGTAGATCACCTCAGTTGTAGTGCTATCTCTTCAGATTATGTCTAGATCACCTCAGTTGTAGTGCTATGTCTTCAGATTATAGCTCGATCACCTCAGTTGTAGTGCTATCTCTTCAGATTATAGCTAGATCACCTCAGTTTTAGTGCTATCTCTTCAGATTATAGCTCCTCACCTTTTAGTTATATCCATCGTCTGTAGCGGTTTCCCATTCAGATGAATGGAGGAGAGACAGACACAGCTGTGTTTAATGTGTGTTCCAGGGGGTTAAGACGTTAACCCAACATAAAAGGATGAGGCAGCGCTTTAGGTTAGCTGTGTGTACCCTTCACTCTCTGCATTTCAATTCAAGATGAGTGTTTTTCGTTGGTTGGTCCAAGCCCTCGGGTAATGCAAATAGTCTTAACCATATTTTACTTGTTTGCCTGCTTTTGAATAGACTGAATAATAATGCTACTAACACATGAAAGACATCCGTTCATTTATTATTAGACACCTGACCTCATTTAGACCCTCCCTTTTCAGGTTCCACCTCACCAAGACCCTCTACTTTCAGGTTCCACCTCACCTAGACCCTCTCCTTTCAGGTTCCACTTCACCTAGACCCTCTCCTTTCAGGTACCACCTCACTTAGACCCTCCCTTTTCAGGTACCACCTCACCTAGACCCTCTCCTTTCAGGTTCCACCTCACCTAGACCCTCTCCTTTCAGGTTCCACCTCACTTAGACCCTCCCTTTTCAGGTTCCACCTCACCTAGACCCTCTCCTTTCAGGTTCCACCTCACCTAGACCCTCTCCTTTCAGGTTCCACCTCACTTAGACCCTCCCTTTTCAGGTACCACCTCGCCTAGACCCTCTCCTTTCAGGTACCACCTCACCTAGACCCTCTCCTTTCAGGTTCCACCTCACCTAGACCCTCTCCTTTCAGGTTCCACCTCACCTAGACCCTCTCCTTTCAGGTTCCACCTCACCTAGACCCTCTCCTTTCAGGTTCCACCTCACCTAGACCCTCTCCTTTCAGGTTCCACCTCACCTAGACCCTCTCCTTTCAGGTTCCACCTCACCTAGACCCTCTCCTTTCAGGTTCCACCTCACCTAGACCCTCTCCTTTCAGGTTCCACCTCACCTAGACCCTCTCCTTTCAGGTTCCACCTCACCTAGACCCTCTCCTTTCAGGTTCCACCTCACCTAGACCCTCTCCTTTCAGGTTCCACCTCACCTAGACCCTCTCCTTTCAGGTTCCACCTCACCTAGACCCTCTCCTTTCAGGTTCCACCTCACCTAGACCCTCTCCTTTCAGGTTCCACCTCACCTAGACCCTCTCCTTTCAGGTTCCACCTCACCTAGACCCTCTCCTTTCAGGTTCCACCTCACCTAGACCCTCTCCTTTCAGGTTCCACCTCACCTAGACCCTCTCCTTTCAGGTTCCACCTCACCAAGACACTCTCCTTTCAGGATAATTATTCTAAATGTTTTCTGTCAGGTTTGATGTTGCAAGACAGAATAGTCTGCCTTTGACGACTGAGATTAATAGGCTTGTGGTCACGCGTCTATTTTTATCAACAATGTCAAATTCATTGCTCCCTCCTAGCCGGAGGTTCCTGGGTAGTTTTGATGGAGGCTGCTGGGTAGTTTTGATGGAGGCTGCTGGGTAGTTTTGATGGAGGCTGCTGGGTAGTTTTGATGGAGGCTGCTGGGTAGTTTTGATGGAGGCTGCTGGGTAGTTTTGATGGAGGCTGCTGGGTAGTTTTGATGGAGGCTGCTGGGTAGAGTTTTGATGGAGGCTGCTGGGTAGTTTTGATGGAGGCTGCTGGGTAGTTTTGATGGAGGCTGCTGGGTAGTTTTGATGGAGGCTGCTGGGTAGTTTTGATGGAGGCTGCTGGGTAGTTTTGATGGAGGCTGCTGGGTAGAGTTTTGATGGAGGCTGCTGGGTAGTTTTGATGGAGGCTGCTGGGTAGAGTTTTGATGGAGGCTGCTGGGTAGTTTTGATGGAGGCTGCTGGGTAGTTTTGATGGAGGCTGCTGGGTGGTTTTGATGGAGGCTGCTGGGTAGAGTTTTGATGGAGGCTGCTGGGTAGTTTTGATGGAGGCTGCTGGGTAGTTTTGATGGAGGCTGCTGGGTGGTTTTGATGGAGGCTGCTGGGTAGTTTTGATGGAGGCTGCTGGGTAGTTTTGATGGAGGCTGCTGGGTGGTTTTGATGGAGGCTGCTGGGTAGTTTTGATGGAGGCTGCTGGGTGGTTTTGATGGAGGCTGCTGGGTAGAGTTTTGATGGAGGCTGCTGGGTAGTTTTGATGGAGGCTGCTGGGTAGTTTTGATGGAGGCTGCTGGGTAGTTTTAATGGATAGTTCTTTAAGCCTGTAGAATGGAGGAAGGGAGGGATAGTTCTTTAAGCCTGTAGAATGGAGGGAGGGAGGGATAGTTCTTTAAGCCTGTAGAATGGAGGGGGGGAGGGATAGTTCTTTAAGCCTGTAGAATGGAGGGAGGGAGGGATAGTTCTTTAAGCCTGTAGAATGGAGGGGGGGAGGGATAGTTCTTTAAGCCTGTAGAATGGAGGGAGGGATAGTTCTTTAAGCCTGTAGAATGGAGGGAGGGAGGGATAGTTCTTTAAGCCTGTAGAATGGAGGGAGGGAGGGATAGTTCTTTAAGTCTGTAGAATGGAGGGAGGGAGGGATAGTTCTTTAAGCCTGTAGAATGGAGGGAGGGAGGGATAGTTCTTTAAGCCTGTAGAATGGAGGGAGGGATAGTTCTTTAAGCCTGTAGAATGGAGGGAGGGAGGGATAGTTCTTTAAGCCTGTAGAATGGAGGGAGGGATGGATAGTTCTTTAAGCCTGTAGAATGGAGGGAGGGATAGTTCTTTAAGCCTGTAGAATGGAGGGAGGGATAGTTCTTTAAGCCTGTAGAATGGAGGGAGGGATAGTTCTTTAAGCCTGTAGAATGGAGGGAGGGAGGGATAGTTCTTTAAGCCTGTAGAATGGAGGGAGGGATAGTTCTTTAAGCCTGTAGAATGGAGGGAGGGATAGTTCTTTAAGCCTGTAGAATGGAGGGAGGGATGGATAGTTCTTTAAGCCTGTAGAATGGAGGGAGGGAGGGATAGTTCTTTAAGCCTGTAGAATGGAGGGAGGGATAGTTCTTTAAGTCTGTAGAATGGAGGGAGGGATAGTTCTTTAAGCCTGTAGAATGGAGGGATGGATAGTTCTTTAAGCCTGTAGAATGGAGGGAGGGAGGGATAGTTCTTTAAGCCTGTAGAATGGAGGGAGGGATAGTTCTTTAAGACTGTAGAATGGAGGGAGGGATAGTTCTTTAAGCCTGTAGAATGGAGGGGGGAGGGATAGTTCTTTAAGTCTGTAGAATGGAGGGAGGGAGGGATAGTTCTTTAAGCCTGTAGAATGGAGGGATGGATAGTTCTTTAAGCCTGTAGAATGGAGGGAGGGAGGGATAGTTCTTTAAGCCTGTAGAATGGAGGGAGGGAGGGATAGTTCTTTAAGTCTGTAGAATGGAGGGAGGGAGGGATAGTTCTTTAAGCCTGTAGAATGGAGGGAGGGATAGTTCTTTAAGCCTGTAGAATGGAGGGAGGGAGGGATAGTTCTTTAAGCCTGTTTAATGGAGGGATGGATAGTTCTTTAAGCCTGTAGAATGGAGGGAGGGATAGTTCTTTAAGCCTATAGAATGGAGGGAGGGATAGTTCTTTAAGCCTGTAGAATGGAGGGGGGAGGGATAGTTCTTTAAGCCTGTTTAATGGAGGGATGGATAGTTCTTTAAGCCTGTAGAATGGAGGGAGGGATAGTTCTTTAAGCCTGTAGAATGGAGGGGAGGATGGTTCTTTAAGCCTGTAGAATGGAGGGAGGGAGGGATAGTTCTTTAAGCCTGTAGAATGGAGGGAGGGATGGTTCTTTAAGCCTGTAGAATGGAGGGAGGGAGGGATAGTTCTTTAAGCCTGTAGAATGGAGGGAGGGAGGGATAGTTCTTTAAGCCTGTAGAATGGAGGGAGGGATAGTTCTTTAAGCCTGTAGAATGGAGGGAGGGAGGGATAGTTCTTTAAGCCTGTAGAATGGAGGGAGGGAGGGATAGTTCTTTAAGCCTGTAGAATGGAGGGAGGGAGGGATAGTTCTTTAAGCCTGTAGAATGGAGGGAGGGATAGTTCTTTAAGCCTGTAGAATGGAGGGAGGGAGGGATAGTTCTTTAAGCCTGTAGAATGGAGGGAGGGAGGGATAGTTCTTTAAGCCTGTAGAATGGAGGGAGGGAGGGATAGTTCTTTAAGCCTGTAGAATGGAGGGAGGGAGGGATAGTTCTTTAAGTCTGTAGAATGGAGGGAGGGATAGTTCTTTAAGTCTGTAGAATGGAGGGAGGGATAGTTCTTTAAGCCTGTAGAATGGAGGAAGGGATAGTTCTTTAAGTCTGTAGAATGAATGGAGGGAGGGATAGTTCTTTAAGCCTGTAGAATGGAGGGAGGGATGGATAGTTCTTTAAGCCTGTAGAATGGAGGGAGGGATGGATAGTTCTTTAAGCCTGTAGAATGGAGGGAGGGATGGATAGTTCTTTAAGCCTGTAGAATGGAGGGAGGGAGGGATAGTTCTTTAAGCCTGTAGAATGGAGGGAGGGAGGGATAGTTCTTTAAGCCTGTAGAATGGAGGGAGGGAGGGAGGGATAGTTCTTTAAGCCTGTAGAATGGAGGGAGGAGGGATAGTTCTTTAAGCCTGTAGAATGGAGGGAGGGAGGGAGGGATAGTTCTTTAAGCCTGTAGAATGGAGGGAGGAGGGATAGTTCTTTAAGCCTGTAGAATGGAGGGAGGAGGGATAGTTCTTTAAGCCTGTAGAATGGAGGGAGGGAGGGATAGTTCTTTAAGCCTGTAGAATGGAGGGAGGGAGGGATAGTTCTTTAAGCCTGTAGAATGGAGGGAGGGTTAGTTCTTTAAGTCTGTAGAATGGATGGAGGGAGGGATAGTTCTTTAAGCCTGTAGAATGGAGGGAGGGAGGGATAGTTCTTTAAGCCTGTAGAATGGAGGGAGGGAGGGATAGTTCTTTAAGCCTGTAGAATGGAGGAAGGGAGGGATAGTTCTTTAAGCCTGTAGAATGGAGGGAGGGAGGGATAGTTCTTTAAGCCTGTAGAATGGAGGGAGGGGGGGATAGTTCTTTAAGCCTGTAGAATGGAGGGAGGGAGGGATAGTTCTTTAAGTCTGTAGAATGGAGGGAGGGATAGTTCTTTAAGCCTGTAGAATGGAGGGAGGGAGGGATATTTATTTAAACCTGTAGAATGGAGGGAGGGAGGGATATTTATTTAAGCCTGTAGAATGGAGGGAGGGAGGGATATTTATTTAAGCCTGTAGAATGGAGGGAGGGAGGGATAGTTCTTTAAACCTGTAGAATGGAGGGAGGGAGGGATATTTATTTAAGCCTGTAGAATGGAGGGAGGGATAGTTCTTTAAGCCTGTAGAATGGAGGGAGGGATAGTTCTTTAAGCCTGTAGAATGGAGGGAGGGAGGGATAGTTCTTTAAGCCTGTAGAATGGAGGGAGGGAGGGATAGTTCTTTAAGCCTGTAGAATGGAGGGAGGGAGGGATAGTTCTTTAAGCCTGTAGAATGGAAGGAGGGAGGGATAGTTCTTTAAGCCTGTAGAATGGAGGGAGGGAGGGATAGTTCTTTAAGCCTGTAGAATGGAGGGAGGGAGGGATAGTTCTTTAAGCCTGTAGAATGGAAGGAGGGAGGGATAGTTCTTTAAGCCTGTAGAATGGAGGGAGGGATAGTTCTTTAAGCCTATAGAATGGAGGGAGGGATAGTTCTTTAAGCCTGTAGAATGGAGGGAGGGAGGGATAGTTCTTTAAGTCTGTAGAATGGAGGGAGGGATAGTTCTTTAAGCCTGTAGAATGGAGGGAGGGATAGTTCTTTAAGTCTGTAGAATGGAGGGAGGGAGGGTTAGTTCTTTAAGTCTGTAGAATGGAGGGAGGGATAGTTCTTTAAGCCTGTAGAATGGAGGGAGGGATAGTTCTTTAAGCCTGTAGAATGGAGGGAGGGAGGGATAGTTCTTTAAGTCTGTAGAATGGAGGGAGGGAGGGATAGTTCTTTAAGCCTGTAGAATGGAGGGAGGGAGGGATAGTTCTTTAAGTCTGTAGAATGGAGGGGAGGATGGATAGTTCTTTAAGCCTGTAGAATGGAGGGAGGGAGGGATAGTTCTTTAAGTCTGTAGAATGGAGGGAGGGAGGGATAGTTCTTTAAGCCTGTAGAATGGAGGGGAGGATGGATAGTTCTTTAAGCCTGTAGAATGGAGGGAGGGAGGGATAGTTCTTTAAGTCTGTAGAATGGAGGGGAGGATGGATAGTTCTTTAAGCCTGTAGAATGGAGGGAGGGAGGGATAGTTCTTTAAGTCTGTAGAATGGAGGGAGGGAGGGATAGTTCTTTAAGCCTGTAGAATGGAGGAAGGGAGGGATAGTTCTTTAAGCCTGTAGAATGGAGGGAGGGAGGGATAGTTCTTTAAGCCTGTAGAATGGAGGGAGGGAGGGATAGTTCTTTAAGTCTGTAGAATGGAGGAAGGGAGGGATAGTTCTTTAAGCCTGTAGAATGGAGGAAGGGAGGGATAGTTCTTTAAGCCTGTAGAATGGAGGAAGGGAGGGATAGTTCTTTAAGCCTGTAGAATGGAGGGAGGGAGGGATAGTTCTTTAAGCCTGTAGAATGGAGGGATGGATAGTTCTTTAAGCCTGTAGAATGGAGGGAGGGATAGTTCTTTAAGCCTATAGAATGGAGGGAGGGATAGTTCTTTAAGCCTGTAGAATGGAGGAGGGAGGGATAGTTCTTTAAGCCTGTAGAATGGAGGGAGGGATAGTTCTTTAAGCCTGTAGAATGGAGGGAGGGAGGGATAGTTCTTTAAGCCTGTAGAATGGAGGGAGGGATAGTTCTTTAAGCCTGTAGAATGGAGGGATGGATAGTTATTTAAGTCTGTAGAATGGAGGGGGGTGGATAGTTCTTTAAGTCTGTAGAATGGAGGGAGGGAGGGATAGTTCTTTAAGCCTGTAGAATGGAGGGAGGGATTGTTCTTTAAGCCTGTAGAATGGAGGGAGGGAGGGATAGTTCTTTAAGTCTGTAGAATGGAGGGAGGGAGGGATAGTTCTTTAAGCCTGTAGAATGGAGGGAGGGAGGGATAGTTCTTTAAGCCTGTAGAATGGAGGGAGGGAGGGATAGTTCTTTAAGTCTGTAGAATGGAGGGAGGGAGGGATAGTTCTTTAGAATGGAGGGAGGGATGGATAGTTCTTTAAGCCTGTAGAATGGAGGGAGGGAGGGATAGTTCTTTAAGCCTGTAGAATGGAGGGAGGGAGGGATAGTTCTTTAAGCCTGTAGAATGGAGGAAGGGAGGGATAGTTCTTTAAGCCTGTAGAATGGAGGGAGGGAGGGATAGTTCTTTAAGCCTGTAGAATGGAGGAAGGGAGGGATAGTTCTTTAAGCCTGTAGAATGGAGGGAGGGAGGGATAGTTCTTTAAGCCTGTAGAATGGAGGGAGGGAGGGATAGTTCTTTAAGCCTGTAGAATGGAGGGAGGGATAGTTCTTTAAGTCTGTAGAATGGAGGGAGGGATAGTTCTTTAAGCCTGTAGAATGGAGGGAGGGAGGGATAGTTCTTTAAGTCTGTAGAATGGAGGGAGGGAGGGTTAGTTCTTTAAGTCTGTAGAATGGAGGGAGGGAGGGATAGTTCTTTAAGCCTGTAGAATGGAGGGAGGGATAGTTCTTTAAGCCTGTAGAATGGAGGGAGGGATAGTTCTTTAAGCCTGTAGAATGGAGGGAGGGATAGTTCTTTAAGCCTGTAGAATGGAGGGAGGGAGGGATAGTTCTTTAAGTCTGTAGAATGGAGGGAGGGATAGTTCTTTAAGCCTGTAGAATGGAGGGGGGGAGGGATAGTTCTTTAAGCCTGTAGAATGGAGGGAGGGATAGTTCTTTAAGCCTGTAGAATGGAGGGAGGGAGGGATAGTTCTTTAAGCCTGTAGAATGGAGGGAGGGAGGGATAGTTCTTTAAGCCTGTAGAATGGAGGGAGGGAGGGATAGTTCTTTAAACCTGTAGAATGGAGGAGGGAGGGATAGTTCTTTAAGCCTGTAGAATGGAGGGAGGGATAGTTCTTTAAGCCTGTAGAATGGAGGGGGGGAGGGATAGTTCTTTAAGCCTGTAGAATGGAGGTAGGGATAGTTCTTTAAGCCTGTAGAATGGAGGGGGGAGGGATAGTTCTTTAAGTCTGTAGAATGGAGGGAGGGATAGTTCTTTAAGCCTGTAGAATGGAGGGAGGGAGGGATAGTTCTTTAAGCCTGTAGAATGGAGGGGGTGGATAGTTCTTTAAGCCTGTAGAATGGAGGGAGGGAGGGATAGTTCTTTAAGCCTGTAGAATGGAGGGAGGGATAGTTCTTTAAGCCTGTAGAATGGAGGGAGGGAGGGATAGTTCTTTAAGCCTGTAGAATGGAGGGAGGGATAGTTCTTTAAGCCTGTAGAATGGAGGGAGGGAGGGATAGTTCTTTAAACCTGTAGAATGGAGGGAGGGAGGGATAGTTCTTTAAGCCTGTAGAATGGAGGGAGGGAGGGATAGTTCTTTAAGCCTGTAGAATGGAGGGAGGGAGGGATAGTTCTTTAAGCCTGTAGAATGGAGGGAGGGATAGTTCTTTAAGCCTGTAGAATGGAGGGAGGGAGGGATAGTTCTTTAAGCCTGTAGAATGGAGGGAGGGATAGTTCTTTAAACCTGTAGAATGGAGGAGGGAGGGATAGTTCTTTAAGCCTGTAGAATGGAGGGAGGGAGGGATAGTTCTTTAAGCCTGTAGAATGGAGGAAGGGAGGGATAGTTCTTTAAGCCTGTAGAATGGAGGGGGGAGGGATAGTTCTTTAAGCCTGTAGAATGGAGGGAGGGATAGTTCTTTAAGCCTGTAGAATGGAGGGAGGGAGGGATAGTTCTTTAAGCCTGTAGAATGGAGGGGGGGAGGGATAGTTCTTTAAACCTGTAGAATGGAGGGGGGAGGGATAGTTCTTTAAGCCTGTAGAATGGAGGGAGGGATGGATAGTTCTTTAAGTCTGTAGAATGGAGGGAGGGATAGTTCTTTAAGCCTGTAGAATGGAGGGAGGGAGGGATAGTTCTTTAAGCCTGTAGAATGGAGGGAGGGATGGATAGTTCTTTAAGCCTGTAGAATGGAGGGAGGGATGGATAGTTCTTTAAGCCTGTAGAATGGAGCGAGGGATAGTTCTTTAAGCCTGTAGAATGGAGGGAGGGAGGGATAGTTCTTTAAGTCTGTAGAATGGAGGGAGGGAGGGATAGTTCTTTAAGTCTGTAGAATGGAGGGAGGGAGGGATAGTTCTTTAAGCCTGTAGAATGGAGGAGGGAGGGATAGTTCTTTAAGTCTGTAGAATGGAGGGAGGGAGGGATAGTTCTTTAAGCCTGTAGAATGGAGGGAGGGAGGGATAGTTCTTTAAGCCTGTAGAATGGAGGGAGGGAGGGATAGTTCTTTAAGCCTGTAGAATGGAGGGAGGGAGGGATAGTTCTTTAGAATGGAGGGAGGGATAGTTCTTTAAGCCTGTAGAATGGAGGAGGGAGGGATAGTTATTTAAGCCTGTAGAATGGAGGGAGGGAGGGATAGTTATTTAGGTCTGTAGAATGGAGGGAGGGATAGTTCTTTAAGCCTGTAGAATGGAGGGAGGGAGGGATAGTTCTTTAAGTCTGTAGAATGGAGGGAGGGATAGTTCTTTAAGCCTATAGAATGGAGGGAGGGAGGGATAGTTCTTTAAGCCTGTAGAATGGAGGGAGGGAGGGATAGTTCTTTAAGCCTGTAGAATGGAGGGAGGGATAGTTCTTTAAGCCTGTAGAATGGAGGGAGGGAGGGATAGTTCTTTAAGTCTGTAGAATGGAGGGAGGGAGGGATAGTTCTTTAAACCTGTAGAATGGAGGGAGGGAGGGATAGTTCTTTAAGCCTGTAGAATGGAGGGAGGGAGGGATAGTTCTTTAAACCTGTAGAAGGGAGGGATGGAGGGATAGTTCTTTAAGCCTGTAGAATGGAGGGAGGGAGGGATAGTTCTTTAAGCCTGTAGAATGGAGGGAGGGATAGTTCTTTAAGCCTATAGAATGGAGGGAGGGATAGTTCTTTAAGCCTGTAGAATGGAGGGAGGGAGGGATAGTTCTTTAAGTCTGTAGAATGGAGGGAGGGAGGGATAGTTCTTTAAGCCTGTAGAATGGAGGGAGGGAGGGATAGTTCTTTAAGTCTGTAGAATGGAGGGAGGGAGGGATAGTTCTTTAAGCCTGTAGAATGGAGGGAGGGAGGGATAGTTCTTTAAGCCTGTAGAATGGAGGGAGGGAGGGATAGTTCTTTAAGCCTGTAGAATGGAGGGAGGGATAGTTCTTTAAGTCTGTAGAATGGAGGGAGGGATGGATAGTTCTTTAAGCCTGTAGAATGGAGGGAGGGAGGGATAGTTCTTTAAGCCTGTATAATGGAGGGAGGGAGGGAGGGAGGGATAGTTCTTTAAGCCTGTAGAATGGAGGGAGGGATAGTTCTTTAAACCTGTAGAATGGAGGGAGGGATGGATAGTTCTTTACGCCTGTAGAATGGAGGGAGGGATAGTTCTTTAAGCCTGTAGAATGGAGGGAGGGATGGATAGTTCTTTAAGCCTGTAGAATGGAGGGAGGGAGGGATAGTTCTTTAAGCCTGTAGAATGGAGGGAGGGAGGGATAGTTCTTTAAGCCTGTAGAATGGAGGGAGGGAGGGATAGTTCTTTAAACCTGTAGAATGGAGGGAGGGAGGGATAGTTCTTTAAACCTGTAGAATGGAGGGAGGGATAGTTCTTTAAACCTGTAGAAGGGAGGGAGGGATAGTTCTTTAAGCCTGTAGAATGGAGGGAGGGAGGGATAGTTCTTTAAGCCTGTAGAATGGAGGGGGGATAGTTCTTTAAGCCTGTAGAATGGAGGGAGGGAGGGATAGTTCTTTAAGCCTGTAGAATGGAGGGAGGGAGGGATAGTTCTTTAAACCTGTAGAATGGAGGGAGGGATGGATAGTTCTTTAAGCCTGTAGAATGGAGGGAGGGATAGTTCTTTAAGCCTGTAGAATGGAGGGAGGGAGGGATAGTTCTTTAAACCTGTAGAATGGAGGGAGGGATAGTTCTTTAAGTCTGTAGAATGGAGGGAGGGAGGGATAGTTCTTTAAGCCTGTAGAATGGAGGGAGGGAGGGATAGTTCTTTAAACCTGTAGAATGGAGGGAGGGATGGATAGTTCTTTAAGCCTGTAGAATGGAGGGAGGGATAGTTCTTTAAGCCTGTAGAATGGAGGGAGGGAGGGATAGTTCTTTAAACCTGTAGAATGGAGGGAGGGATAGTTCTTTAAGCCTGTAGAATGGAGGGAGGGAGGGATAGTTCTTTAAGCCTGTAGAATGGAGGGAGGGATAGTTCTTTAAGTCTGTAGAATGGAGGGAGGGATAGTTCTTTAAGCCTATAGAATGGAGGGAGGGATAGTTCTTTAAGCCTGTAGAATGGAGGGAGGGAGGGATAGTTCTTTAAGCCTGTAGAATGGAGGGAGGGAGGGATAGTTCTTTAAGCCTGTAGAATGGAGGGAGGGATAGTTCTTTAAACCTGTAGAATGGAGGGAGGGAGGGATAGTTCTTTAAGCCTGTAGAATGGAGGGAGGGAGGGATAGTTCTTTAAGCCTGTAGAATGGAGGGAGGGATAGTTCTTTAAGCCTGTAGAATGGAGGGAGGGAGGGATAGTTCTTTAAGCCTGTAGAATGGAGGGAGGGGGGGATAGTTCTTTAAGCCTGTAGAATGGAGGGAGGGAGGGATAGTTCTTTAAGCCTGTAGAATGGAGGGAGGGAGGGATAGTTCTTTAAGCCTGTAGAATGGAGGGGGGGAGGGATAGTTCTTTAAGCCTGTAGAATGGAGGGGGGAGGGATAGTTCTTTAAGCCTGTAGAATGGAGGGAGGGATAGTTCTTTAAGCCTGTAGAATGGAGGGAGGGATGGATAGTTCTTTAAGCCTGTAGAATGGAGGGAGGGAGGGATAGTTCTTTAAGCCTGTAGAATGGAGGGAGGGGGGGATAGTTCTTTAAGCCTGTAGAATGGAGGGAGGGAGGGATAGTTCTTTAAGCCTGTAGAATGGAGGGAGGGAGGGATAGTTCTTTAAGCCTGTAGAATGGAGGGGGGGAGGGATAGTTCTTTAAGCCTGTAGAATGGAGGGGGGAGGGATAGTTCTTTAAGCCTGTAGAATGGAGGGAGGGATAGTTCTTTAAGCCTGTAGAATGGAGGGAGGGATGGATAGTTCTTTAAGCCTGTAGAATGGAGGGAGGGAGGGATAGTTCTTTAAGCCTGTAGAATGGAGGGAGGGATAGTTCTTTAAGCCTGTAGAATGGAGGGAGGGATGGATAGTTCTTTAAGCCTGTAGAATGGAGGGAGGGATAGTTCTTTAAGCCTGTAGAATGGAGGGAGGGAGGGATAGTTCTTTAAGCCTGTAGAATGGAGGGAGGGAGGGATAGTTCTTTAAGCCTGTAGAATGGAGGGAGGGAGGGATAGTTCTTTAAGCCTGTAGAATGGAGGGATGGATAGTTCTTTAAGTCTGTAGAATGGAGGGAGGGAGGGATAGTTCTTTAAGCCTGTAGAATGGAGGGAGGGATGGATAGTTCTTTAAGCCTGTAGAATGGAGGGAGGGAGGGATAGTTCTTTAAGCCTGTAGAATGGAGGGAGGGAGGGATAGTTCTTTAAGCCTGTAGAATGGAGGGGGGATGGATAGTTCTTTAAGCCTGTAGAATGGAGGGAGGGAGGGATAGTTCTTTAAGCCTGTAGAATGGAGGGAGGGAGGGATAGTTCTTTAAACCTGTAGAATGGAGGGAGGGATGGATAGTTCTTTAAGCCTGTAGAATGGAGGGAGGGATAGTTCTTTAAGCCTGTAGAATGGAGGGAGGGAGGGATAGTTCTTTAAACCTGTAGAATGGAGGGGGAGGGATAGTTCTTTAAGCCTGTAGAATGGAGGGAGGGAGGGATAGTTCTTTAAGCCTGTAGAATGGAGGGAGGGATAGTTCTTTAAGCCTGTAGAATGGAGGGAGGGAGGGATAGTTCTTTAAGCCTGTAGAATGGAGGGAGGGAGGGATAGTTCTTTAAGCCTGTAGAATGGAGGGAGGGAGGGATAGTTCTTTAAGCCTGTAGAATGGAGGGAGGGATAGTTCTTTAAGTCTGTAGAATGGAGGGAGGGATAGTTCTTTAAGCCTATAGAATGGAGGGAGGGATAGTTCTTTAAGCCTGTAGAATGGAGGGAGGGAGGGATAGTTCTTTAAGCCTGTAGAATGGAGGGAGGGATGGATAGTTCTTTAAGCCTGTAGAATGGAGGGAGGGATAGTTCTTTAAGCCTGTAGAATGGAGGGAGGGAGGGATAGTTCTTTAAGCCTGTAGAATGGAGGGAGGGGGGGATAGTTCTTTAAGCCTGTAGAATGGAGGGAGGGAGGGATAGTTCTTTAAGCCTGTAGAATGGAGGGAGGGAGGGATAGTTCTTTAAGCCTGTAGAATGGAGGGGGGGAGGGATAGTTCTTTAAGCCTGTAGAATGGAGGGGGGAGGGATAGTTCTTTCAGCCTGTAGAATGGAGGGAGGGATAGTTCTTTAAGCCTGTAGAATGGAGGGAGGGATGGATAGTTCTTTAAGCCTGTAGAATGGAGGGAGGGAGGGATAGTTCTTTAAGCCTGTAGAATGGAGGGAGGGGGGGATAGTTCTTTAAGCCTGTAGAATGGAGGGAGGGAGGGATAGTTCTTTAAGCCTGTAGAATGGAGGGAGGGAGGGATAGTTCTTTAAGCCTGTAGAATGGAGGGGGGATGGATAGTTCTTTAAGCCTGTAGAATGGAGGGAGGGAGGGATAGTTCTTTAAGTCTGTAGAATGGAGGGGGGATGGATAGTTCTTTAAGCCTGTAGAATGGAGGGAGGGAGGGATAGTTCTTTAAGTCTGTAGAATGGAGGGGGGGAGGGATAGTTCTTTAAGCCTGTAGAATGGAGGGAGGGATAGTTCTTTAAGCCTGTAGAATGGAGGGGGGGAGGGATAGTTCTTTAAGCCTGTAGAATGGAGGGAGGGAGGGATAGTTCTTTAAGCCTGTAGAATGGAGGGGGGGAGGGATAGTTCTTTAAGTCTGTAGAATGGAGGGAGGGATAGTTCTTTAAGCCTGTAGAATGGAGGGGGGGAGGGATAGTTCTTTAAGCCTGTAGAATGGAGGGGGGGAGGGATAGTTCTTTAAGTCTGTAGAATGGAGGGAGGGATAGTTCTTTAAGCCTGTAGAATGGAGGGAGGGAGGGATAGTTCTTTAAGCCTGTAGAATGGAGGGAGGGAGGGATTGTTCTTTAAGCCTGTAGAATGGAGGGATGGATAGTTCTTTAAGCCTGTAGAATGGAGGGAGGGAGGGGTAGTTCTTTAAACCTGTAGAATGGAGGGAGGGAGGGATAGTTCTTTAAGCCTGTAGAATGGAGGGAGGGAGGGGTAGTTCTTTAAACCTGTAGAATGGAGGGAGGGATAGTTATTTAAGCCTGTAGAATGGAGGGAGGGATAGTTCTTTAAGCCTGTAGAATGGAGGGAGGGAGGGATAGTTCTTTAAGCCTGTAGAATGGAGGGAGGGAGGGGTAGTTCTTTAAGCCTGTAGAATGGAGGGATGGATAGTTATTTAAGCCTGTAGAATGGAGGGAGGGATAGTTCTTTAAGCCTGTAGAATGGAGGGAGGGAGGGATAGTTCTTTAAGCCTGTAGAATGGAGGGAGGGAGGGATAGTTCTTTAAGCCTGTAGAATGGAGGGAGGGAGGGATAGTTATTTAAGTCTGTAGAATGGAGGGAGGGAGGGATTGTTCTTTAAGCCTGTAGAATGGAGGGGGGAGGGATAGTTCTTTAAGCCTGTAGAATGGAGGGAGGGAGGGATAGTTCTTTAAGCCTGTAGAATGGAGGGAGGGAGGGGTAGTTCTTTAAGCCTGTAGAATGGAGGGAGGGAGGGATTGTTCTTTAAGCCTGTAGAATGGAGGGAGGGAGGGATTGTTATTTAAGTCTGTAGAATGGAGGGAGGGAGGGATAGTTCTTTAAGCCTGTAGAATGGAGGGGGGAGGGATAGTTCTTTAAGCCTGTAGAATGGAGGGAGGGAGGGGTAGTTCTTTAAGCCTGTAGAATGGAGGGAGGGAGGGATAGTTCTTTAAGCCTGTAGAATGGAGGGAGGGAGGGATTGTTCTTTAAGCCTGTAGAATGGAGGGAGGGAGGGATTGTTCTTTAAGCCTGTAGAATGGAGGGAGGGAGGGATTGTTCTTTAAGCCTGTAGAATGGAGGGAGGGAGGGATAGTTCTTTAAGCCTGTAGAATGGAGGGAGGGATAGTTCTTTAAACCTGTAGAATGGAGGGAGGGATAGTTCTTTAAGCCTGTAGAATGGAGGGGGGAGGGATAGTTCTTTAAGCCTGTAGAATGGAGGGAGGGAGGGATAGTTCTTTAAGCCTGTAGAATGGAGGGAGGGATAGTTCTTTAAGCCTGTAGAATGGAGGGAGGGAGGGATTGTTCTTTAAGCCTGTAGAATGGAGGGAGGGATAGTTCTTTAAGCCTGTAGAATGGAGGGAGGGAGGGATATTTATTTAAGCCTGTAGAATGGAGGGAGGGATGGATAGTTCTTTAAGCCTGTAGAATGGAGGGAGGGAGGGATAGTTCTTTAAGCCTGTAGAATGGAGGGGGGGAGGGATAGTTCTTTAAGCCTGTAGAATGGAGGGAGGGAGGGGTAGTTCTTTAAGCCTGTAGAATGGAGGGAGGGAGGGATAGTTCTTTAAGCCTGTAGAATGGAGGGAGGGAGGGGTAGTTCTTTAAGCCTGTAGAATGGAGGGAGGGAGGGATAGTTCTTTAAGCCTGTAGAATGGAGGGAGGGAGGGGTAGTTCTTTAAGCCTGTAGAATGGAGGGAGGGAGGGATAGTTCTTTAAGCCTGTAGAATGGAGGGAGGGATAGTTCTTTAAGCCTGTAGAATGGAGGGAGGGGGGATAGTTCTTTAAACCTGTAGAATGAAGGGAGGGAGGGATAGTTCTTTAAGCCTGTAGAATGGAGGGAGGGAGGGGTAGTTCTTTAAACCTGTAGAATGGAGGGATGGATAGTTATTTAAGCCTGTAGAATGGAGGGAGGGAGGGATAGTTCTTTAAGCCTGTAGAATGGAGGGAGGGAGGGATAGTTCTTTAAGCCTGTAGAATGGAGGGAGGGATAGTTCTTTAAGTCTGTAGAATGGAGGGAGGGAGGGATAGTTCTTTAAGCCTGTAGAATGGAGGGAGGGAGGGATAGTTCTTTAAGCCTGTAGAATGGAGGGAGGGATAGTTCTTTAAGTCTGTAGAATGGAGGGAGGGAGGGATAGTTCTTTAAGCCTGTAGAATGGAGGGATGGGTTGAGAGATGAACAATAAAGGAGTGAATGAAGCAGAGGGTTGCCTGGAGGAGTGTAAAAACATCTTATCCCTCTCTCCCTGGCCATCTGGTTGTTTGTTTGTGCTTTTTTAGAAAGTGTGTGTGTGTGTGTGTGTGTGTGTGTGTGTGTGTGTGTGTGTGTGTGTGTGTGTGTGCAGGCGTGTGTACATGTGCGTGAAACCTCCCTTTGCTGGTGCAGTAAGCGAAACAGAGCTTGTTAAGAAATATGCTGTGCCATTCTGCAGCACCTGGGGGACGGGTATAAACTAGCACAGAGTCCCTCTCTCTCTGTCTTTCTCTGTCTCTCTCTGTCTCTCTCTCTGTCTCTCTCTCTGTCTCTCTCTCTGTCTCTCTCTCTGTCTCTCTCTCTGTCTCTCTCTCTCTCTCTCTCTCTCTCTCTCTCTCTCTCTCTCTCTCTCTCTCTCTCTCTCTCTCTCTCTCTCTCTCTGTCTCTCTCTCTGTCTCTGTCTCTGTCTCTCTCTCTGTCTCTCTCTCTGTCTCTCTCTCTGTCTCTCTCTCTGTCTCTCTCTCTGTCTCTGTCTCTGTCTCTGTCTCTCTCTCTCTCTCTCTCTCTCTCTCTCTCGCTTCCTTCTTTCCTTCTCTCTCTACTTTCCCCGTCAAACTTTTTAGCCTTCTCTCCTAGTCCAGTGTAACAGAACAACAGGTCTCTCCTAGTCCAGAACAACAGGTCTCTCCTAGTCCAGAACAACAGGTCTCTCCTAGTCCAGTGTAACAGGACAACAGGTCTCTCCTAGTCCAGAACAACAGGTCTCTCCTAGTCCAGAACAACAGGTCTCTCCTAGTCCAGTGTAACAGGACAACAGGTCTCTCCTAGTCCAGAACAACAGGTCTCTCCTAGTCCAGAACAACAGGTCTCTCCTAGTCCAGAACAACAGGTCTCTCCTAGTCCAGAACAACAGGTCTCTCCTAGTCCAGAACAACAGGTCTCTCCTAGTCCAGTGTAACAGGACAACAGGTCTCTCCTAGTCCAGTGTAACAGGACAACAGGTCTCTCCTAGTCCAGAACAACAGGTCTCTCCTAGTCCATAACAACAGGTCTCTCCTAGTCCAGTGTAACAGAACAACAGGTCTCTCCTAGTCCAGAACAACAGGTCTCTCCTAGTCCAGAACAACAGGTCTCTCCTAGTCCAGAACAACAGGTCTCTCCTAGTCCAGTGTAACAGAACAACAGGTCTCTCCTAGTCCAGTGTAACAGAACAACAGGTCTCTCCTAGTCCAGAACAACAGGTCTCTCCTAGTCCAGAACAACAGGTCTCTCCTAGTCCAGTGTAACAGGACAACAGGTCTCTCCTAGTCTAGAACAACAGGTCTCTCATAGTCCAGTGTAACAGAACAACAGGTCTCTCCTAGTCCAGTGTAACAGGACAACAGGTCTCTCCTAGTCCAGTGTAACAGGACAACAGGTCTCTCCTAGTCCAGTGTAACAGGACAACAGGTCTCTCCTAGTCCAGAACAACAGGTCTCTCCTAGTCCAGTGTAACAGGACAACAGGTCTCTCCTCGTCCAGTGTAACAGGACAACAGGTCTCTCCTAGTATCTGTAATGTAAAGCACAAATGCTTTGACGAGCTACGGATGGGAACAGTAATGAACTATAAAACAACCTGGTACCTAAATCTCTGTAACATAATGTAGCCTGTTGAGGAGGAATGTGTGGTGATAAATGAGGTGGTTATTCTGGTGGGGTTAGGGGGGGGGGGGAGACTTGTCAGCTCTTTGATCGTGTTGGGGGTCATTGGGGGTCGTCACCTCTGACCTCAGCGATGTAGCGGGTCCTGGATAAAGAGACACAGAGAGACAGGGACAGACTAATTATACATAATAACAGTGACGAGACAGTGGCCCCTGCCACAAACACACACACCTACACACGACCGCCTGTACACACACACACACACACACACACACACACACACACACACACACACACACACACACACACACACACACACACACACACACACACACACACACACACACACACACACACACACACACACACACACACACACACACACACACACACACACACACACACACACCTGCAATTATTCCCTTCAACGACAACCGGAGTACAGAGCCCACTGCTGCCTGGTTAACAGCAGTGCTGTAACACCTGAATTATCCCCCCCCCCCCCCTCCACCCCCACCAACAGGAGGCTGGTGGCACCTTAACTAGGGAGGACAGGCTTGTGGTAATGACTGGAGTGGAATAAGTGGAATAGTATCAAAGACGTCAAACATGGTGTCCAGGAGTTTGGTACCGTTCCATTTGCTCTGTTCCAGCCATTATTATGGTGAGCCGTCCTCCCCTCAGCAGCCTCCACTGCCCCCCCCCCCCCCACATCATTATTACGGTGAACCGTCCTCCCCTCAGCCTCCACTGCCCCCCCCCCCCCCCACCACCACACACACATCAGCTGACAAGTCTTCTAGAACAGAGGCCTGATCTGCACTAAATGACCTGCTGAACACAACGTCACATAGCACGAAGGACGTTAACATTGGTTGATTTGATTTGATTTTGGGGTTAAAAACAATGAGCTAATTAGCTTTAATTACTATGAATCAGTGGCACGCCAACCCCCTTTTCGTTGAGATCGGAGGCCAAATAAGGACAGCAAGGCTCCCGAGTGGCGCAGCGGTCTAAGGCACTGCATCTCAGTGCTAGAGGTGTCACAACAGACCCTGGTTCGATCCCGGGCTGTATCACCGCCGGCCGTGATCGTCCCATAGGGTCACGTAGGGCTGCGCACAATTGTCCAATCGCCGGGGTAGGCTGTCATTGTAAATAAGAATTTATTCTTGACTGACTTGCCTCGTTAAATAAAGGTTAAATAAAACATATTAAATAAAACATTCATAAATAAAAACGTAAACAGTCATAGATGATGGATCAGTGCTTGGACTCATTTAAATACAGCAGCTCACTTTCAATGGCGGTAATGATGTTTTGTTCGTGTTGTGTGGACAAGTGTGAAATGGAAATGTCTTTTTTTGCATATCCCACTCCCCCCTGAGACACACTCGGGGGTCATGGCCAGGTCACATCTCTGGGGTCACAGCCAGGTCACATCTCTGGGGTCACAGCCAGGTCACATCTCTGGGGTCACAGCCAGGTCACATCTCTGGGGTCACAGCCAGGTCACATCTCTGAGGTCACAGCCAGATCACATCTCTGGGCTCACAGCCAGGTCACATCTCTGGGGTCACAGTCAGGTCACACCTCTGGGGTCACAGCCAGGTCACATCTCTGGGGTCACAGCCAGGTCACATCGCTGGGGTCACAGCCAGGTCACATCTCTGGGGTCACAGCCAGGTCACATCTCTGGGGTCACAGCCAGGTCACATCGCTGGGGTCACAGCCAGGTCACATCTCTGGGGTCACAGCCAGGTCACATCTCTGGGGTCACAGCCAGATCACATCTCTGGGGTCACAGCCAGGTCACATCTCTGGGGTCACAGCCAGGTCACATCTCTGGGGTCACAGCCAGGTCACATCTCTGGGGTCACAGCCAGGTCACATCTCTGGGCTCACAGCCAGGTCACATCTCTGGGCTCACAGCCAGGTCACATCTCTGGGCTCACAGCCAGGTCACATCTCTGGGGTCACAGCCAGGTCACATCTCTGGGGTCACAGCCAGGTCACATCTCTGGGGTCACAGCCTGGTCATATCTCTGGGGTCACAGCCAGGTCACATCTCTGGGGTCACAGCCAGGTCACATCTCTGGGGTCACAGCCAGGTCACATCTCTGGGCTCACAGCCAGGTCACATCTCTGGGCTCACAGCCAGGTCACATCTTTGGGCTCACAGCCAGGTCACATCTCTGGGCTCACAGCCAGGTCACATCTCTGGGGTCACAGCCAGGTCACATCTCTGGGGTCACAGCCTGGTCACATCTCTGGGGTCACAGCCTGGTCACATCTCTGGGGTCACAGCCTGGTCACATCTCTGGGGTCACAGCCAGGTCACATCTCTGGGCTCACAGCCAGGTCACATCTCTGGGGTCACAGTCAGGTCACATCTCTGGGGTCACATGTTGGATCATATCCATTTCTATGTCTTTGTATTCCTACACTTTCAACTAGAGAATATCTTCGTCCTCTCCTCTCAGCTGATAGCTGATGTCTGATATCTTCCTCCTCTCAGCTGTCTGATATCTTCCTCCTCCCATCTGTCTGATATTTTCCTCCTCTCCTCCCAGCTGCCTGATATCTTCCTCCTCTCAGCTGTCTGATATCTTCCTCCTCTCCTCCCATCTGTCTGATATCTTCCTCCTCTCCTCCCAGCTGTCTGATATCTTCCTCCTCTCCTCCCATCTGTCTGATATCTTCCTCCTCTCCTCTCATCTGTCTGATATCTTCCTCCTCTCCTCCCAGCTGTCTGATATCTTCCTCCTCTCCTCCCAGCTGTCTGATATCTTCCTCCTCTCCTCTCAGCTGTCTGATATCTTCCTCCTCTCAGCTGTCTGATATCTTCCTCCTCTCAGCTGTCTGATATCTTCCTCCTCTCCTCTCAGCTGTCTGACATCTTCCTCCTCTCCTCTCAGCTGTCTGATATCTTCCTCCTCTCCTCTCAGCTGTCTGATATCTTCCTCCTCTCCTCCCAGCTGTCTGATATCTTCCTCCTCTCAGCTGTCTGATATCTTCCTCCTCTCAGCTGTCTGATATCTTCCTCCTCTCCTCTCATCTGTCTGATATTTTTTCTCCTCTCCTCTCAGCTGTCTGATATCTTCCTCCTCTCCTCTCAGCTGTCTGATATCTTCCTCCTCTCCTCTCAGCTGTCTGATGTCTTCCTCCTCTCCTCTCAGCTGTCTGATATCTTCCTCCTCTCCTCCCATCTGTCTGATATCTTCCTCCTCTCAGCTGTCTGATATCTTCCTCCTCTCAGCTGTCTGATATCTTCCTCCTCTCCTCTCAGCTGTCTGATATCTTCCTCCTCTCCTCTCAGCTGTCTGATATCTTCCTCCTCTCAGCTGTCTGATATCTTCCTCCTCTCCTCCCAGCTGTCTGATATCTTCCTCCTCCCAGCTGTCTGATATCTTCCTCCTCTCCTCCCAGCTGTCTGATATCTTCCTCCTCCCAGCTGTCTGATATCTTCCTCCTCTCAGCTGTCTGATATCTTCCTCCTCTCCTCCCAGCTGTCTGATATCTTCCTCCTCTCCTCCCAGCTGTCTGATATCTTCCTCCTCTCCTCCCAGCTGTCTGATATCTTCCTCCTCTTCTCCCAGCTGTCTGATATCTTCCTCCTCTCCTCCCAGCTGTCTGATATCTTCCTCCTTTCCTCCCAGCTGTCTGATATCTTCCTACTCCCAGCTGTCTGATATCTTCCTCCTCTCCTCTCAGCTGTCTGATATCTTCCTCCTCTCCTCTCAGCTGTCTGATATCTTCCTCCTCTCGTCTGTCTGATATTTTCCTCCTCTCAGCTGTCTGATATCTTCCTACTCTCAGCTGTCTGATATCTTCCTCCTCTCAGCTGTCTGATATCTTCCTCCTCTCCTCCCAGCTGTCTGATATCTTCCTCCTCTCCTCTCAGCTGTCTGATATCTTCCTCCTCTCCTCTCAGCTGTCTGATATCTTCCTCCTCTCCTCCCAGCTGTCTGATATCTTCCTCCTCTCAGCTGTCTGATATCTTCCTCCTCTCATCTGTCTGATATCTTCCTCCTCTCCTCTCAGCTGTCTGATATCTTCCTCCTCTCCTCCCATCTGTCTGATATCTTCCTCCTCTCCTCCCAGCTGTCTGATATCTTCCTCCTCTCCTCTCAGCTGTCTGATATCTTCCTCCTCTCCTCTCAGCTGTCTGATGTCTTCCTCCTCTCATCCCAGCTGTCTGATATCTTCCTCCTCTCCTCTCAGCTGTCTGATATCTTCCTCCTCTCCTCCCATCTGTCTGATATCTTCCTCCTCTCAGCTGTCTGACATCTTCCTCCTCTCAGCTGTCTGATATCTTCTTCCTCTCCTTTCAGCTGTCTGATATCTTCCTCCTCTCCTCTCAGCTGTCTGATATCTTCCTCCTCTCAGCTGTCTGATATCTTCCTCCTCTCCTCCCAGCTGTCTGATATCTTCCTCCTCCCAGCTGTCTGATATCTTCCTCCTCTCAGCTGTCTGATATCTTCCTCCTCTCCTCCCAGCTGTCTGATATCTTCCTCCTCTCCTCCCAGCTGTCTGATATCTTCCTCCTTTCCTCCCAGCTGTCTGATATCTTCCTCCTCTCCTCCCAGCTGTCTGATATCTTCCTCCTCTCCTCCCAGGTGTCTGATATCTTCCTCCTCTCAGCTGTCTGATATCTTCCTCCTCTCAGCTGTCTGATATCTTCCTCCTCTCCTCTCAGCTGTCTGATATCTTCCTCCTCTCCTCTCAGCTGTCTGATATCTTCCTCCTTTCCTCCCAGCTGTCTGATATCTTCCTCCTCTCCTCCCAGCTGTCTGATATCTTCCTCCTCTCAGCTGTCTGACATCTTCCTCCTCTCAGCTGTCTGATATCTTCCTCCTCTCCTTTCAGCTGTCTGATATCTTCCTCCTCTCCTCTCAGCTGTCTGATATCTTCCTCCTCTCATCTGTCTGATATCTTCCTCCTCTCAGCTGTCTGATATCTTCCTCCTCTCATCTGTCTGATATCTTCCTCCTCTCAGCTGTCTGATATCTTCCTCCTCTCAGCTGTCTGATATCTTCCTCCTCTCATCTGTCTGATATCTTCCTCCTCTCATCTGTCTGATATCTTCCTCCTCTCAGCTGTCTGATATCTTCCTCCTCTCCTCCCAGCTGTCTGATATCTTCCTCCTCTCCTCTCAGCTGTCTGATATCTTCCTCCTCTCCTCTCAGCTCTCTGATATTTTCCTCCTCTCAGCTGTCTGATATCTTCCTCCTCTCAGCTGTCTGATATCTTCCTCCTCCCATCTGTCTGATATCTTCCTCCTCTCCTCCCAGCTGTCTGATATCTTCCTCCTCTCCTCCCAGCTGTCTGATATCTTCCTCCTCTCAGCTGTCTGATAATATCTTTCTCCTCTCAGCTGTCTGACATCTTCCTCCTCTCAGCTGTCTGATATCTTCCTCCTCTCCTTTCAGCTGTCTGATATCTTCCTCCTCTCCTCCCAGCTGTCTGATATCTTCCTCCTCTCCTCCCAGGTGTCTGATATCTTCCTCCTCTCAGCTGTCTGATATCTTCCTCCTCTCAGCTGTCTGATATCTTCCTCCTCTCCTCTCAGCTGTCTGACATCTTCCTCCTCTCCTCTCAGCTGTCTGATATTTTCCTCCTCTCCTCTCAGCTGTCTGATATCTTCCTCCTCTCCTCTCAGCTGTCTGATATCTTCCTCCTCTCCTCCCAGCTGTCTGATATCTTCCTCCTCTCCTCCCAGCTGTCTGATATCTTCCTCCTCTCAGCTGTCTGACATCTTCCTCCTCTCAGCTGTCTGATATCTTCCTCCTCTCCTTTCAGCTGTCTGATATCTTCCTCCTCTCCTCTCAGCTGTCTGATATCTTCCTCCTCTCCTCTCATCTGTCTGATATTTTTTCTCCTCTCCTCTCAGCTGTCTGATATCTTCCTCCTCTCCTCTCAGCTGTCTGATATCTTCCTCCTCTCCTCTCAGCTGTCTGATGTCTTCCTCCTCTCCTCTCAGCTGTCTGATATCTTCCTCCTCTCCTCCCATCTGTCTGATATCTTCCTCCTCTCAGCTGTCTGATATCTTCCTCCTCTCAGCTGTCTGATATCTTCCTCCTCTCCTCTCAGCTGTCTGATATCTTCCTCCTCTCCTCTCAGCTGTCTGATATCTTCCTCCTCTCAGCTGTCTGATATCTTCCTCCTCTCCTCCCAGCTGTCTGATATCTTCCTCCTCCCAGCTGTCTGATATCTTCCTCCTCTCCTCCCAGCTGTCTGATATCTTCCTCCTCCCAGCTGTCTGATATCTTCCTCCTCTCAGCTGTCTGATATCTTCCTCCTCTCCTCCCAGCTGTCTGATATCTTCCTCCTCTCCTCCCAGCTGTCTGATATCTTCCTCCTCTCCTCCCAGCTGTCTGATATCTTCCTCCTCTTCTCCCAGCTGTCTGATATCTTCCTCCTCTCCTCCCAGCTGTCTGATATCTTCCTCCTTTCCTCCCAGCTGTCTGATATCTTCCTACTCCCAGCTGTCTGATATCTTCCTCCTCTCCTCTCAGCTGTCTGATATCTTCCTCCTCTCCTCTCAGCTGTCTGATATCTTCCTCCTCTCGTCTGTCTGATATTTTCCTCCTCTCAGCTGTCTGATATCTTCCTACTCTCAGCTGTCTGATATCTTCCTCCTCTCAGCTGTCTGATATCTTCCTCCTCTCCTCCCAGCTGTCTGATATCTTCCTCCTCTCCTCTCAGCTGTCTGATATCTTCCTCCTCTCCTCTCAGCTGTCTGATATCTTCCTCCTCTCCTCCCAGCTGTCTGATATCTTCCTCCTCTCAGCTGTCTGATATCTTCCTCCTCTCATCTGTCTGATATCTTCCTCCTCTCCTCTCAGCTGTCTGATATCTTCCTCCTCTCCTCCCATCTGTCTGATATCTTCCTCCTCTCCTCCCAGCTGTCTGATATCTTCCTCCTCTCCTCTCAGCTGTCTGATATCTTCCTCCTCTCCTCTCAGCTGTCTGATGTCTTCCTCCTCTCATCCCAGCTGTCTGATATCTTCCTCCTCTCCTCTCAGCTGTCTGATATCTTCCTCCTCTCCTCCCATCTGTCTGATATCTTCCTCCTCTCAGCTGTCTGACATCTTCCTCCTCTCAGCTGTCTGATATCTTCTTCCTCTCCTTTCAGCTGTCTGATATCTTCCTCCTCTCCTCTCAGCTGTCTGATATCTTCCTCCTCTCAGCTGTCTGATATCTTCCTCCTCTCCTCCCAGCTGTCTGATATCTTCCTCCTCCCAGCTGTCTGATATCTTCCTCCTCTCAGCTGTCTGATATCTTCCTCCTCTCCTCCCAGCTGTCTGATATCTTCCTCCTCTCCTCCCAGCTGTCTGATATCTTCCTCCTTTCCTCCCAGCTGTCTGATATCTTCCTCCTCTCCTCCCAGCTGTCTGATATCTTCCTCCTCTCCTCCCAGGTGTCTGATATCTTCCTCCTCTCAGCTGTCTGATATCTTCCTCCTCTCAGCTGTCTGATATCTTCCTCCTCTCCTCTCAGCTGTCTGATATCTTCCTCCTCTCCTCTCAGCTGTCTGATATCTTCCTCCTTTCCTCCCAGCTGTCTGATATCTTCCTCCTCTCCTCCCAGCTGTCTGATATCTTCCTCCTCTCAGCTGTCTGACATCTTCCTCCTCTCAGCTGTCTGATATCTTCCTCCTCTCCTTTCAGCTGTCTGATATCTTCCTCCTCTCCTCTCAGCTGTCTGATATCTTCCTCCTCTCATCTGTCTGATATCTTCCTCCTCTCAGCTGTCTGATATCTTCCTCCTCTCATCTGTCTGATATCTTCCTCCTCTCAGCTGTCTGATATCTTCCTCCTCTCAGCTGTCTGATATCTTCCTCCTCTCATCTGTCTGATATCTTCCTCCTCTCATCTGTCTGATATCTTCCTCCTCTCAGCTGTCTGATATCTTCCTCCTCTCCTCCCAGCTGTCTGATATCTTCCTCCTCTCCTCTCAGCTGTCTGATATCTTCCTCCTCTCCTCTCAGCTCTCTGATATTTTCCTCCTCTCAGCTGTCTGATATCTTCCTCCTCTCAGCTGTCTGATATCTTCCTCCTCCCATCTGTCTGATATCT
Source organism: Salvelinus fontinalis (assembly GCF_029448725.1). Lineage (NCBI taxonomy): Eukaryota > Metazoa > Chordata > Actinopteri > Salmoniformes > Salmonidae > Salvelinus > Salvelinus fontinalis. The sequence continues at coordinate 6,043,764 of NC_074675.1, forward strand.
TCCTCCTCTCCTCCCAGCTGTCTGATATCTTCCTCCTCTCCTCCCAGCTGTCTGATATCTTCCTCCTCTCAGCTGTCTGATAATATCTTTCTCCTCTCAGCTGTCTGACATCTTCCTCCTCTCAGCTGTCTGATATCTTCCTCCTCTCCTTTCAGCTGTCTGATATCTTCCTCCTCTCCTCCCAGCTGTCTGATATCTTCCTCCTCTCCTCCCAGGTGTCTGATATCTTCCTCCTCTCAGCTGTCTGATATCTTCCTCCTCTCAGCTGTCTGATATCTTCCTCCTCTCCTCTCAGCTGTCTGACATCTTCCTCCTCTCCTCTCAGCTGTCTGATATTTTCCTCCTCTCCTCTCAGCTGTCTGATATCTTCCTACTCTCCTCTCAGCTGTCTGATATCTTCCTCCTCTCCTCTCAGCTGTCTGATATCTTCCTCCTCTCCTCCCAGCTGTCTGATATCTTCCTCCTCTCAGCTGTCTGATATCTTCCTCCTCTCCTCCCAGCTGTCTGATATCTTCCTCCTCTCCTCCCAGCTGTCTGATATCTTCCTCCTCTCAGCTGTCTGACATCTTCCTCCTCTCAGCTGTCTGATATCTTCCTCCTCTCCTTTCAGCTGTCTGATATCTTCCTCCTCTCCTCTCAGCTGTCTGATATCTTCCTCCTCTCAGCTGTCTGATATCTTCCTCCTCTCAGCTGTCTGATATCTTCCTCCTCTCAGCTGTCTGATATCTTCCTCCTCTCATCTGTCTGATATCTTCCTCCTCTCAGCTGTCTGATATCTTCCTCCTCTCAGCTGTCTGATATCTTCCTCCTCTCATCTGTCTGATATCTTCCTCCTCTCATCTGTCTGATATCTTCCTCCTCTCAGCTGTCTGATATCTTCCTCCTCTCCTCCCAGCTGTCTGATATCTTCCTCCTCTCCTCTCAGCTGTCTGATATCTTCCTCCTCTCCTCTCAGCTGTCTGATATTTTCCTCCTCTCAGCTGTCTGATATCTTCCTCCTCTCAGCTGTCTGATATCTTCCTCCTCCCATCTGTCTGATATCTTCCTCCTCTCCTCCCAGCTGTCTGATATTTTCCTCCTCTCCTCCCAGCTGTCTGATATCTTCCTCCTCTCAGCTGTCTGATAATATCTTTCTCCTCTCAGCTGTCTGACATCTTCCTCCTCTCAGCTGTCTGATATCTTCCTCCTCTCCTTTCAGCTGTCTGATATCTTCCTCCTCTCCTCCCAGCTGTCTGATATCTTCCTCCTCTCCTCCCAGGTGTCTGATATCTTCCTCCTCTCAGCTGTCTGATATCTTCCTCCTCTCAGCTGTCTGATATCTTCCTCCTCTCCTCTCAGCTGTCTGACATCTTCCTCCTCTCCTCTCAGCTGTCTGATATTTTCCTCCTCTCCTCTCAGCTGTCTGATATCTTCCTCCTCTCCTCCCAGCTGTCTGATATCTTCCTCCTCTCAGCTGTCTGATATCTTCCTCCTCTCAGCTGTCTGACATCTTCCTCCTCTCAGCTGTCTGATATCTTCCTCCTCTCCTTTCAGCTGTCTGATATCTTCCTCCTCTCCTCTCAGCTGTCTGATATCTTCCTCCTCTCAGCTGTCTGATATCTTCCTCCTCTCAGCTGTCTGATATCTTCCTCCTCTCAGCTGTCTGATATCTTCCTCCTCTCATCTGTCTGATATCTTCCTCCTCTCAGCTGTCTGATATCTTCCTCCTCTCAGCTGTCTGATATCTTCCTCCTCTCATCTGTCTGATATCTTCCTCCTCTCATCTGTCTGATATCTTCCTCCTCTCAGCTGTCTGATATCTTCCTCCTCTCCTCCCAGCTGTCTGATATCTTCCTCCTCTCCTCTCAGCTGTCTGATATCTTCCTCCTCTCCTCTCAGCTGTCTGATATCTTCCTCCTCTCAGCTGTCTGACATCTTCCTCCTCTCAGCTGTCTGATATCTTCCTTCTCTCAGCTGTCTGATATCTTCCTCCTCTCAGCTGTCTGATATCTTCCTCCTCTCAGCTGTCTGATATCTTCCTCCTCCCAGCTGTCTGATATTTTCCTCCTCCCAGCTGTCTGATATCTTCCTCCTCTCCTCCCAGCTGTCTGATATCTTCCTCCTCCCAGCTGTCTGATATCTTCCTCCTCTCCTCTCAGCTGTCTGATATCTTCCTCCTCTCCTCTCAGCTGTCTGATATCTTCCTCCTCTCCTCTCAGCTGTCTGATATCTTCCTCCTCCCATCTGTCTGATATCTTCCTCCTCTCCTCTCAGCTGTCTGATATCTTCCTCCTCTCCTCCCAGCTGTCTGATATCGTCCTCCTCCCAGCTGTCTGATATCGTCCTCCTCCCAGCTGTCTGATATCTTCCTCCTCTCCTCCCAGCTGTCTGATATTTTCCTCCTCCCAGCTGTCTGATATTTTCCTCCTCTCCTCTCAGCTGTCTGATATCTTCCTCCTCCCAGCTGTCTGATATCTTCCCCCTCTCAGCTGTCTGATATCTTCCTCCTCTCATCTGTCTGATATTTTCCTCCTCTCAGCTGTCTGATATCTTCCTCCTCTCAGCTGTCTGATATCTTCCTCCTCCCATCTGTCTGATATCTTCCTCCTCTCCTCCCAGCTGTCTGATATCTTCCTCTTCTCCTCCCATCTGTCTGATATCTTCCTCCTCTCAGCTGTCTGATATCTTCCTCCTCTCAGCTGTCTGATATCTTCCTCCTCTCAGCTGTCTGATATCTTCCTCCTCTCCTCTCAGCTGTCTGACATCTTCCTCCTCTCCTCTCAGCTGTCTGATATCTTCCTCCTCTCCTCTCAGCTGTCTGATATCTTCCTCCTCTCCTCCCAGCTGTCTGATATCTTCCTCCTCTCAGCTGTCTGATAATATCTTCCTCCTCTCAGCTGTCTGACATCTTCCTCCTCTCAGCTGTCTGATATCTTCCTCCTCTCCTTTCAGCTGTCTGATATCTTCCTCCTCTCCTCTCAGCTGTCTGATATCTTCCTCCTCTCAGCTGTCTGATATCTTCCTCCTCTCAGCTGTCTGATATTTTCCTCCTCTCAGCTGTCTGATATCTTCCTCCTCTCATCTGTCTGATATCTTCCTCCTCTCAGCTGTCTGATATCTTCCTCCTCTCAGCTGTCTGATATCTTCCTCCTCTCATCTGTCTGATATCTTCCTCCTCTCATCTGTCTGATATCTTCCTCCTCTCAGCTGTCTGATATCTTCCTCCTCTCCTCCCAGCTGTCTGATATCTTCCTCCTCTCCTCTCAGCTGTCTGATATCTTCCTCCTCTCCTCTCAGCTGTCTGATATCTTCCTCCTCTCAGCTGTCTGATATCTTCCTCCTCTCAGCTGTCTGATATCTTCCTTCTCTCAGCTGTCTGATATCTTCCTCCTCTCAGCTGTCTGATATCTTCCTCCTCCCAGCTGTCTGATATCTTCCTCCTCCCAGCTGTCTGATATCTTCCTCCTCCCAGCTGTCTGATATCTTCCTCCTCCCAGCTGTCTGATATCTTCCTCCTCTCCTCTCAGCTTTCAGATATTTTCCTCCTCTCCTCTCAGCTGTCTGATATCTTCCTCCTCTCCTCCCAGCTGTCTGATATCTTCCTCCTCCCAGCTGTCTGATATCTTCCTCCTCTCCTCCCAGCTGTCTGATATCTTCCTCCTCTCCTCTCAGCTGTCTGATATCTTCCTCCTCTCCTCTCAGCTGTCTGATATCTTCCTCCTCTCCTCTCAGCTGTCTGATATCTTCCTCCTCCCATCTGTCTGATATCTTCCTCCTCTCCTCTCAGCTGTCTGATATCTTCCTCCTCTCCTCCCAGCTGTCTGATATCGTCCTCCTCCCAGCTGTCTGATATCTTCCTCCTCTCCTCCCAGCTGTCTGATATCGTCCTCCTCTCAGCTGTCTGATATCTTCCTCCTCTCATCTGTCTGATATCTTCCTCCTCTCAGCTGTCTGATATCTTCCTTCTCTCAGCTGTCTGATATCTTCCTCCTCTCAGCTGTCTGATATCTTCCTCCTCTCATCTGTCTGATATCTTCCTCCTCTCAGCTGTCTGATATCTTCCTCCTCTCAGCTGTCTGATATCTTCCTCCTCTCATCTGTCTGATATCTTCCTCCTCTCATCTGTCTGATATCTTCCTCCTCTCAGCTGTCTGATATCTTCCTCCTCTCCTCCCAGCTGTCTGATAGCTTCCTCCTCTCCTCTCAGCTGTCTGATATCTTCCTCCTCTCCTCTCAGCTGTCTGATATCTTCCTCCTCTCAGCTGTCTGACATCTTCCTCCTCTCAGCTGTCTGATATCTTCCTTCTCTCAGCTGTCTGATATCTTCCTCCTCTCAGCTGTCTGATATCTTCCTCCTCTCAGCTGTCTGATATCTTCCTCCTCCCAGCTGTCTGATATCTTCCTCCTCTCCTCCCAGCTGTCTGATATCTTCCTCCTCTCCTCCCAGCTGTCTGATATCTTCCTCCTCCCAGCTGTCTGATATCTTCCTCCTCTCCTCTCAGCTGTCTGATATCTTCCTCCTCTCCTCTCAGCTGTCTGATATCTTCCTCCTCTCCTCTCAGCTGTCTGATATCTTCCTCCTCCCATCTGTCTGATATCTTCCTCCTCTCCTCTCAGCTGTCTGATATCTTCCTCCTCTCCTCCCAGCTGTCTGATATCGTCCTCCTCCCAGCTGTCTGATATCGTCCTCCTCCCAGCTGTCTGATATCTTCCTCCTCTCCTCCCAGCTGTCTGATATTTTCCTCCTCCCAGCTGTCTGATATTTTCCTCCTCTCCTCTCAGCTGTCTGATATCTTCCTCCTCCCAGCTGTCTGATATCTTCCCCCTCTCAGCTGTCTGATATCTTCCTCCTCTCATCTGTCTGATATTTTCCTCCTCTCAGCTGTCTGATATCTTCCTCCTCTCAGCTGTCTGATATCTTCCTCCTCCCATCTGTCTGATATCTTCCTCCTCTCCTCCCAGCTGTCTGATATCTTCCTCTTCTCCTCCCATCTGTCTGATATCTTCCTCCTCTCAGCTGTCTGATATCTTCCTCCTCTCAGCTGTCTGATATCTTCCTCCTCTCAGCTGTCTGATATCTTCCTCCTCTCCTCTCAGCTGTCTGACATCTTCCTCCTCTCCTCTCAGCTGTCTGATATCTTCCTCCTCTCCTCTCAGCTGTCTGATATCTTCCTCCTCTCCTCCCAGCTGTCTGATATCTTCCTCCTCTCAGCTGTCTGATAATATCTTCCTCCTCTCAGCTGTCTGACATCTTCCTCCTCTCAGCTGTCTGATATCTTCCTCCTCTCCTTTCAGCTGTCTGATATCTTCCTCCTCTCCTCTCAGCTGTCTGATATCTTCCTCCTCTCAGCTGTCTGATATCTTCCTCCTCTCAGCTGTCTGATATTTTCCTCCTCTCAGCTGTCTGATATCTTCCTCCTCTCATCTGTCTGATATCTTCCTCCTCTCAGCTGTCTGATATCTTCCTCCTCTCAGCTGTCTGATATCTTCCTCCTCTCATCTGTCTGATATCTTCCTCCTCTCATCTGTCTGATATCTTCCTCCTCTCAGCTGTCTGATATCTTCCTCCTCTCCTCCCAGCTGTCTGATATCTTCCTCCTCTCCTCTCAGCTGTCTGATATCTTCCTCCTCTCCTCTCAGCTGTCTGATATCTTCCTCCTCTCAGCTGTCTGATATCTTCCTCCTCTCAGCTGTCTGATATCTTCCTTCTCTCAGCTGTCTGATATCTTCCTCCTCTCAGCTGTCTGATATCTTCCTCCTCCCAGCTGTCTGATATCTTCCTCCTCCCAGCTGTCTGATATCTTCCTCCTCCCAGCTGTCTGATATCTTCCTCCTCCCAGCTGTCTGATATCTTCCTCCTCTCCTCTCAGCTTTCAGATATTTTCCTCCTCTCCTCTCAGCTGTCTGATATCTTCCTCCTCTCCTCCCAGCTGTCTGATATCTTCCTCCTCCCAGCTGTCTGATATCTTCCTCCTCTCCTCCCAGCTGTCTGATATCTTCCTCCTCTCCTCTCAGCTGTCTGATATCTTCCTCCTCTCCTCTCAGCTGTCTGATATCTTCCTCCTCTCCTCTCAGCTGTCTGATATCTTCCTCCTCCCATCTGTCTGATATCTTCCTCCTCTCCTCTCAGCTGTCTGATATCTTCCTCCTCTCCTCCCAGCTGTCTGATATCGTCCTCCTCCCAGCTGTCTGATATCTTCCTCCTCTCCTCCCAGCTGTCTGATATCGTCCTCCTCTCAGCTGTCTGATATCTTCCTCCTCTCATCTGTCTGATATCTTCCTCCTCTCAGCTGTCTGATATCTTCCTTCTCTCAGCTGTCTGATATCTTCCTCCTCTCAGCTGTCTGATATCTTCCTCCTCCCAGCTGTCTGATATCTTCCTCCTCCCAGCTGTCTGATATCTTCCTCCTCCCAGCTGTCTGATATCTTCCTCCTCCCAGCTGTCTGATATCTTCCTCCTCTCCTCTCAGCTTTCAGATATTTTCCTCCTCTCCTCTCAGCTGTCTGATATCTTCCTCCTCTCCTCCCAGCTGTCTGATATCTTCCTCCTCCCAGCTGTCTGATATCTTCCTCCTCTCCTCTCAGCTGTCTGATATCTTCCTCCTCTCCTCTCAGCTGTCTGATATCTTCCTCCTCTCCTCTCAGCTGTCTGATATCTTCCTCCTCCCATCTGTCTGATATCTTCCTCCTCTCCTCTCAGCTGTCTGATATCTTCCTCCTCTCCTCCCAGCTGTCTGATATCGTCCTCCTCCCAGCTGTCTGATATCTTCCTCCTCTCCTCCCAGCTGTCTGATATCGTCCTCCTCCCAGCTGTCTGATATCTTCCTCCTCTCCTCCCAGCTGTCTGATATTTTCCTCCTCCCAGCTGTCTGATATTTTCCTCCTCTCCTCTCAGCTGTCTGATATCTTCCTCCTCCCAGCTGTCTGATATCTTCCCCCTCTCAGCTGTCTGATATCTTCCTCCTCTCATCTGTCTGATATTTTCCTCCTCTCAGCTGTCTGATATCTTCCTCCTCTCAGCTGTCTGATATCTTCCTCCTCCCATCTGTCTGATATCTTCCTCCTCTCCTCCCAGCTGTCTGATATCTTCCACTTCTCCTCCCATCTGTCTGATATCTTCCTCCTCTCCTCTCAGCTGTCTGATATCTTCCTCCTCTCCTCTCAGCTGTCTGATATTTTCCTCCTCTCCTCCCATCTGTCTGATATCTTCCTCCTCTCCTCCCATCTGTCTGATATCTTCCTCCTCTCCTCTCAGCTGTCTGATATTTTCCTCCTCTCCTCTCAGCTGTCTGATATTTTCCTCCTCTCCTCTCAGCTGTCTGATATTTTCCTCCTCTCCTCTCAGCTGTCTGATTTCTTCCTCCTCTCCTCTCAGCTGTCTGATATTTTCCTCCTCTCCTCTCAGCTGTCTGATATCTTCCTCCTCTCCTCTCAGCTGTCTGATATCTTCCTCCTCTCCTCTCAGCTGTCTGATATTTTCCTCCTCTCCTCTCAGCTGTCTGATATCTTCCTCCTCTCCTCTCAGCTGTCTGATATTTTCCTCCTCTCCTCCCATCTGTCTGATATCTTCCTCCTCTCCTCCCATCTGTCTGATATCTTCCTCCTCTCCTCTCAGCTGTCTGATATCTTCCTCCTCTCCTCTCAGCTGTCTGATATTTTCCTCCTCTCCTCCCATCTGTCTGATATCTTCCTCCTCTCAGCTGTCTGATATCTTCCTCCTCTCCTCTCAGCTGTCTGATATCTTCCTCCTCTCCTCCCAGCTGTCTGATATCTTCCTCCTCTCCTCCCAGCTGTCTGATATCTTCCTCCTCTCCTCTCACCTGTCTGATATTTTCCTCCTCTCCTCCCATCTGTCTGATATTTTCCTCCTCTCCTCCCAGCTGTCTGATATCTTCCTCCTCTCCTCCCAGGTGTCTGATATCTTCCTCCTCTCAGCTGTCTGATATCTTCCTCCTCTCAGCTGTCTGATATCTTCCTCCTCTCCTCTCAGCTGTCTGACATCTTCCTCCTCTCCTCTCAGCTGTCTGATATCTTCCTCCTCTCCTCTCAGCTGTCTGATATCTTCCTCCTCCCAGCTGTCTGATATCTTCCTCCTCTCAGCTGTCTGATATCTTCCTCCTCTCAGCTGTCTGATATCTTCCTCCTCTCAGCTGTCTGATATCTTCCTCCTCTCAGCTGTCTGATATCTTCCTCCTCTCAGCTGTCTGATATCTTCCTCCTCTCATCTGTCTGATATCTTCCTCCTCTCAGCTGTCTGATATCTTCCTCCTCTCAGCTGTCTGATATCTTCCTCCTCTCATCTGTCTGATATCTTCCTCCTCTCATCTGTCTGATATCTTCCTCCTCTCAGCTGTCTGATATCTTCCTCCTCTCCTCCCAGCTGTCTGATATCTTCCTCCTCTCCTCTCAGCTGTCTGATATCTTCCTCCTCTCCTCTCAGCTGTCTGATATTTTCCTCCTCTCAGCTGTCTGATATCTTCCTCCTCTCAGCTGTCTGATATCTTCCTCCTCCCATCTGTCTGATATCTTCCTCCTCTCCTCCCAGCTGTCTGATATCTTCCTCCTCTCCTCCCAGCTGTCTGATATCTTCCTCCTCTCAGCTGTCTGATAATATCTTTCTCCTCTCAGCTGTCTGACATCTTCCTCCTCTCAGCTGTCTGATATCTTCCTCCTCTCCTTTCAGCTGTCTGATATCTTCCTCCTCTCCTCCCAGCTGTCTGATATCTTCCTCCTCTCCTCCCAGGTGTCTGATATCTTCCTCCTCTCAGCTGTCTGATATCTTCCTCCTCTCAGCTGTCTGATATCTTCCTCCTCTCCTCTCAGCTGTCTGACATCTTCCTCCTCTCCTCTCAGCTGTCTGATATTTTCCTCCTCTCCTCTCAGCTGTCTGATATCTTCCTCCTCTCCTCCCAGCTGTCTGATATCTTCCTCCTCTCAGCTGTCTGATATCTTCCTCCTCTCAGCTGTCTGACATCTTCCTCCTCTCAGCTGTCTGATATCTTCCTCCTCTCCTTTCAGCTGTCTGATATCTTCCTCCTCTCCTCTCAGCTGTCTGATATCTTCCTCCTCTCAGCTGTCTGATATCTTCCTCCTCTCAGCTGTCTGATATCTTCCTCCTCTCCTCCCAGCTGTCTGATATCTTCCTCCTCCCAGCTGTCTGATATCTTCCTCCTCTCAGCTGTCTGATATCTTCCTCCTCTCCTCCCAGCTGTCTGATATCTTCCTCCTCTCCTCCCAGCTGTCTGATATCTTCCTCCTCTCCTCCCAGCTGTCTGATATCTTCCTCCTCTTCTCCCAGCTGTCTGATATCTTCCTCCTCTCCTCCCAGCTGTCTGATATCTTCCTCCTTTCCTCCCAGCTGTCTGATATCTTCCTACTCCCAGCTGTCTGATATCTTCCTCCTCTCCTCTCAGCTGTCTGATATCTTCCTCCTCTCCTCTCAGCTGTCTGATATCTTCCTCCTCTCGTCTGTCTGATATTTTCCTCCTCTCAGCTGTCTGATATCTTCCTACTCTCAGCTGTCTGATATCTTCCTCCTCTCAGCTGTCTGATATCTTCCTCCTCTCCTCCCAGCTGTCTGATATCTTCCTCCTCTCCTCTCAGCTGTCTGATATCTTCCTCCTCTCCTCTCAGCTGTCTGATATCTTCCTCCTCTCCTCCCAGCTGTCTGATATCTTCCTCCTCTCAGCTGTCTGATATCTTCCTCCTCTCATCTGTCTGATATCTTCCTCCTCTCCTCTCAGCTGTCTGATATCTTCCTCCTCTCCTCCCATCTGTCTGATATCTTCCTCCTCTCCTCCCAGCTGTCTGATATCTTCCTCCTCTCCTCTCAGCTGTCTGATATCTTCCTCCTCTCCTCTCAGCTGTCTGATGTCTTCCTCCTCTCATCCCAGCTGTCTGATATCTTCCTCCTCTCCTCTCAGCTGTCTGATATCTTCCTCCTCTCCTCCCATCTGTCTGATATCTTCCTCCTCTCAGCTGTCTGACATCTTCCTCCTCTCAGCTGTCTGATATCTTCTTCCTCTCCTTTCAGCTGTCTGATATCTTCCTCCTCTCCTCTCAGCTGTCTGATATCTTCCTCCTCTCAGCTGTCTGATATCTTCCTCCTCTCCTCCCAGCTGTCTGATATCTTCCTCCTCCCAGCTGTCTGATATCTTCCTCCTCTCAGCTGTCTGATATCTTCCTCCTCTCCTCCCAGCTGTCTGATATCTTCCTCCTCTCCTCCCAGCTGTCTGATATCTTCCTCCTTTCCTCCCAGCTGTCTGATATCTTCCTCCTCTCCTCCCAGCTGTCTGATATCTTCCTCCTCTCCTCCCAGGTGTCTGATATCTTCCTCCTCTCAGCTGTCTGATATCTTCCTCCTCTCAGCTGTCTGATATCTTCCTCCTCTCCTCTCAGCTGTCTGATATCTTCCTCCTCTCCTCTCAGCTGTCTGATATCTTCCTCCTTTCCTCCCAGCTGTCTGATATCTTCCTCCTCTCCTCCCAGCTGTCTGATATCTTCCTCCTCTCAGCTGTCTGACATCTTCCTCCTCTCAGCTGTCTGATATCTTCCTCCTCTCCTTTCAGCTGTCTGATATCTTCCTCCTCTCCTCTCAGCTGTCTGATATCTTCCTCCTCTCATCTGTCTGATATCTTCCTCCTCTCAGCTGTCTGATATCTTCCTCCTCTCATCTGTCTGATATCTTCCTCCTCTCAGCTGTCTGATATCTTCCTCCTCTCAGCTGTCTGATATCTTCCTCCTCTCATCTGTCTGATATCTTCCTCCTCTCATCTGTCTGATATCTTCCTCCTCTCAGCTGTCTGATATCTTCCTCCTCTCCTCCCAGCTGTCTGATATCTTCCTCCTCTCCTCTCAGCTGTCTGATATCTTCCTCCTCTCCTCTCAGCTCTCTGATATTTTCCTCCTCTCAGCTGTCTGATATCTTCCTCCTCTCAGCTGTCTGATATCTTCCTCCTCCCATCTGTCTGATATCTTCCTCCTCTCCTCCCAGCTGTCTGATATCTTCCTCCTCTCCTCCCAGCTGTCTGATATCTTCCTCCTCTCAGCTGTCTGATAATATCTTTCTCCTCTCAGCTGTCTGACATCTTCCTCCTCTCAGCTGTCTGATATCTTCCTCCTCTCCTTTCAGCTGTCTGATATCTTCCTCCTCTCCTCCCAGCTGTCTGATATCTTCCTCCTCTCCTCCCAGGTGTCTGATATCTTCCTCCTCTCAGCTGTCTGATATCTTCCTCCTCTCAGCTGTCTGATATCTTCCTCCTCTCCTCTCAGCTGTCTGACATCTTCCTCCTCTCCTCTCAGCTGTCTGATATTTTCCTCCTCTCCTCTCAGCTGTCTGATATCTTCCTCCTCTCCTCTCAGCTGTCTGATATCTTCCTCCTCTCCTCCCAGCTGTCTGATATCTTCCTCCTCTCCTCCCAGCTGTCTGATATCTTCCTCCTCTCAGCTGTCTGACATCTTCCTCCTCTCAGCTGTCTGATATCTTCCTCCTCTCCTTTCAGCTGTCTGATATCTTCCTCCTCTCCTCTCAGCTGTCTGATATCTTCCTCCTCTCAGCTGTCTGATATCTTCCTCCTCTCAGCTGTCTGATATCTTCCTCCTCTCCTCCCAGCTGTCTGATATCTTCCTCCTCTCCTCCCAGCTGTCTGATATCTTCCTCCTCCCAGCTGTCTGATATCTTCCTCCTCTCAGCTGTCTGATATCTTCCTCCTCTCCTCCCAGCTGTCTGATATCTTCCTCCTCTCCTCCCAGCTGTCTGATATCTTCCTCCTCTCCTCCCAGCTGTCTGATATCTTCCTCCTCTCCTCCCAGCTGTCTGATATCTTCCTCCTCTCCTCCCAGGTGTCTGATATCTTCCTCCTCTCAGCTGTCTGATATCTTCCTCCTCTCAGCTGTCTGATATCTTCCTCCTCTCCTCTCAGCTGTCTGATGTCTTCCTCCTCTCATCCCAGCTGTCTGATATCTTCCTCCTCTCCTCTCAGCTGTCTGATATCTTCCTCCTCTCCTCCCATCTGTCTGATATCTTCCTCCTCTCAGCTGTCTGACATCTTCCTCCTCTCAGCTGTCTGATATCTTCTTCCTCTCCTTTCAGCTGTCTGATATTTTCCTCCTCTCCTCTCAGCTGTCTGATATCTTCCTCCTCTCCTCCCAGCTGTCTGATATCTTCCTCCTCCCAGCTGTCTGATATCTTCCTCCTCTCCTCTCAGCTGTCTGATATCTTCCTCCTCTCCTCTCAGCTGTCTGATATCTTCCTCCTCTCCTCTCAGCTGTCTGATATCTTCCTCCTCCCATCTGTCTGATATCTTCCTCCTCTCCTCTCAGCTGTCTGATATCTTCCTCCTCTCCTCCCAGCTGTCTGATATCGTCCTCCTCCCAGCTGTCTGATATCTTCCTCCTCTCCTCCCAGCTGTCTGATATCGTCCTCCTCCCAGCTGTCTGATATCTTCCTCCTCTCCTCCCAGCTGTCTGATATTTTCCTCCTCCCAGCTGTCTGATATTTTCCTCCTCTCCTCTCAGCTGTCTGATATCTTCCTCCTCCCAGCTGTCTGATATCTTCCCCCTCTCAGCTGTCTGATATCTTCCTCCTCTCATCTGTCTGATATTTTCCTCCTCTCAGCTGTCTGATATCTTCCTCCTCTCAGCTGTCTGATATCTTCCTCCTCCCATCTGTCTGATATCTTCCTCCTCTCCTCCCAGCTGTCTGATATCTTCCACTTCTCCTCCCATCTGTCTGATATCTTCCTCCTCTCCTCTCAGCTGTCTGATATCTTCCTCCTCTCCTCTCAGCTGTCTGATATTTTCCTCCTCTCCTCCCATCTGTCTGATATCTTCCTCCTCTCCTCCCATCTGTCTGATATCTTCCTCCTCTCCTCTCAGCTGTCTGATATTTTCCTCCTCTCCTCTCAGCTGTCTGATATTTTCCTCCTCTCCTCTCAGCTGTCTGATATTTTCCTCCTCTCCTCTCAGCTGTCTGATTTCTTCCTCCTCTCCTCTCAGCTGTCTGATATTTTCCTCCTCTCCTCTCAGCTGTCTGATATCTTCCTCCTCTCCTCTCAGCTGTCTGATATCTTCCTCCTCTCCTCTCAGCTGTCTGATATTTTCCTCCTCTCCTCTCAGCTGTCTGATATCTTCCTCCTCTCCTCTCAGCTGTCTGATATTTTCCTCCTCTCCTCCCATCTGTCTGATATCTTCCTCCTCTCCTCCCATCTGTCTGATATCTTCCTCCTCTCCTCTCAGCTGTCTGATATCTTCCTCCTCTCCTCTCAGCTGTCTGATATTTTCCTCCTCTCCTCCCATCTGTCTGATATCTTCCTCCTCTCAGCTGTCTGATATCTTCCTCCTCTCCTCTCAGCTGTCTGATATCTTCCTCCTCTCCTCCCAGCTGTCTGATATCTTCCTCCTCTCCTCCCAGCTGTCTGATATCTTCCTCCTCTCCTCTCACCTGTCTGATATTTTCCTCCTCTCCTCCCATCTGTCTGATATTTTCCTCCTCTCCTCCCAGCTGTCTGATATCTTCCTCCTCTCCTCCCAGGTGTCTGATATCTTCCTCCTCTCAGCTGTCTGATATCTTCCTCCTCTCAGCTGTCTGATATCTTCCTCCTCTCCTCTCAGCTGTCTGACATCTTCCTCCTCTCCTCTCAGCTGTCTGATATCTTCCTCCTCTCCTCTCAGCTGTCTGATATCTTCCTCCTCTCCTCCCAGCTGTCTGATATCTTCCTCCTCTCAGCTGTCTGATATCTTCCTCCTCTCAGCTGTCTGATATCTTCCTCCTCTCCTCTCATCTGTCTGATATTTTTTCTCCTCTCCTCTCAGCTGTCTGATATCTTCCTCCTCTCCTCTCAGCTGTCTGATATCTTCCTCCTCTCCTCTCAGCTGTCTGATGTCTTCCTCCTCTCCTCCCAGCTGTCTGATATCTTCCTCCTCTCCTCTCAGCTGTCTGATATCTTCCTCCTCTCCTCCCATCTGTCTGATATCTTCCTCCTCTCAGCTGTCTGATATCTTCCTCCTCTCAGCTGTCTGATATCTTCCTCCTCTCCTCTCAGCTGTCTGATATCTTCCTCCTCTCCTCTCAGCTGTCTGATATCTTCCTCCTCTCAGCTGTCTGATATCTTCCTCCTCTCCTCCCAGCTGTCTGATATCTTCCTCCTCCCAGCTGTCTGATATCTTCCTCCTCTCCTCCCAGCTGTCTGATATCTTCCTCCTCCCAGCTGTCTGATATCTTCCTCCTCTCAGCTGTCTGATATCTTCCTCCTCTCCTCCCAGCTGTCTGATATCTTCCTCCTCTCCTCCCAGCTGTCTGATATCTTCCTCCTCTCCTCCCAGCTGTCTGATATCTTCCTCCTCTTCTCCCAGCTGTCTGATATCTTCCTCCTCTCCTCCCAGCTGTCTGATATCTTCCTCCTTTCCTCCCAGCTGTCTGATATCTTCCTACTCCCAGCTGTCTGATATCTTCCTCCTCTCCTCTCAGCTGTCTGATATCTTCCTCCTCTCCTCTCAGCTGTCTGATATCTTCCTCCTCTCGTCTGTCTGATATCTTCCTCCTCTCAGCTGTCTGATATCTTCCTACTCTCAGCTGTCTGATATCTTCCTCCTCTCAGCTGTCTGATATCTTCCTCCTCTCCTCCCAGCTGTCTGATATCTTCCTCCTCTCCTCTCAGCTGTCTGATATCTTCCTCCTCTCCTCTCAGCTGTCTGATATCTTCCTCCTCTCCTCCCAGCTGTCTGATATCTTCCTCCTCTCCTCCCAGCTGTCTGATATCTTCCTCCTCTCCTCCCAGCTGTCTGATATCTTCCTCCTCTTCTCCCAGCTGTCTGATATCTTCCTCCTCTCCTCCCAGCTGTCTGATATCTTCCTCCTTTCCTCCCAGCTGTCTGATATCTTCCTACTCCCAGCTGTCTGATATCTTCCTCCTCTCCTCTCAGCTGTCTGATATCTTCCTCCTCTCCTCTCAGCTGTCTGATATCTTCCTCCTCTCGTCTGTCTGATATCTTCCTCCTCTCAGCTGTCTGATATCTTCCTACTCTCAGCTGTCTGATATCTTCCTCCTCTCAGCTGTCTGATATCTTCCTCCTCTCCTCCCAGCTGTCTGATATCTTCCTCCTCTCCTCTCAGCTGTCTGATATCTTCCTCCTCTCCTCTCAGCTGTCTGATATCTTCCTCCTCTCCTCCCAGCTGTCTGATATCTTCCTCCTCTCCTCCCAGCTGTCTGATATCTTCCTCCTCTCAGCTGTCTGATATCTTCCTCCTCTCATCTGTCTGATATCTTCCTCCTCTCCTCTCAGCTGTCTGATATTTTCCTCCTCTCCTCCCATCTGTCTGATATCTTCCTCCTCTCCTCCCATCTGTCTGATATCTTCCTCCTCTCCTCTCAGCTGTCTGACATTTTCCTCCTCTCCTCTCAGCTGTCTGATATTTTCCTCCTCTCCTCTCAGCTGTCTGATATCTTCCTCCTTTCCTCCCAGCTGTCTGATATCTTCCTACTCCCAGCTGTCTGATATCTTCCTCCTCTCCTCTCAGCTGTCTGATATCTTCCTCCTCTCCTCTCAGCTGTCTGATATCTTCCTCCTCTCGTCTGTCTGATATCTTCCTCCTCTCAGCTGTCTGATATCTTCCTCCTCTCATCTGTCTGATATCTTCCTCCTCTCCTCTCAGCTGTCTGATATTTTCCTCCTCTCCTCCCATCTGTCTGATATCTTCCTCCTCTCCTCCCATCTGTCTGATATCTTCCTCCTCTCCTCTCAGCTGTCTGATATTTTCCTCCTCTCCTCTCAGCTGTCTGATTTTTTCCTCCTCTCCTCTCAGCTGTCTGATTTCTTCCTCCTCTCCTCTCAGCTGTCTGATATTTTCCTCCTCTCCTCTCAGCTGTCTGATATCTTCCTCCTCTCCTCTCAGCTGTCTGATATCTTCCTCCTCTCCTCTCAGCTGTCTGATATTTTCCTCCTCTCCTCTCAGCTGTCTGATATCTTCCTCCTCTCCTCTCAGCTGTCTGATATTTTCCTCCTCTCCTCCCATCTGTCTGATATCTTCCTCCTCTCCTCCCATCTGTCTGATATCTTCCTCCTCTCCTCTCAGCTGTCTGATATCTTCCTCCTCTCCTCTCAGCTGTCTGATATTTTCCTCCTCTCCTCCCATCTGTCTGATATCTTCCTCCTCTCAGCTGTCTGATATCTTCCTCCTCTCCTCTCAGCTGTCTGATATCTTCCTCCTCTCCTTTCAGCTGTCTGATATCTTCCTCCTCTCCTCCCAGCTGTCTGATATCTTCCTCCTCTCCTCCCAGCTGTCTGATATCTTCCTCCTCTCCTCTCACCTGTCTGATATTTTCCTCCTCTCCTCCCATCTGTCTGATATTTTCCTCCTCTCCTCCCAGCTGTCTGATATCTTCCTCCTCTCCTCCCAGGTGTCTGATATCTTCCTCCTCTCAGCTGTCTGATATCTTCCTCCTCTCAGCTGTCTGATATCTTCCTCCTCTCCTCTCAGCTGTCTGACATCTTCCTCCTCTCCTCTCAGCTGTCTGATATCTTCCTCCTCTCCTCTCAGCTGTCTGATATCTTCCTCCTCTCCTCCCAGCTGTCTGATATCTTCCTCCTCTCAGCTGTCTGATATCTTCCTCCTCTCAGCTGTCTGATATCTTCCTCCTCTCCTCTCATCTGTCTGATATTTTTTCTCCTCTCCTCTCAGCTGTCTGATATCTTCCTCCTCTCCTCTCAGCTGTCTGATATCTTCCTCCTCTCCTCTCAGCTGTCTGATGTCTTCCTCCTCTCCTCCCAGCTGTCTGATATCTTCCTCCTCTCCTCTCAGCTGTCTGATATCTTCCTCCTCTCCTCCCATCTGTCTGATATCTTCCTCCTCTCAGCTGTCTGATATCTTCCTCCTCTCAGCTGTCTGATATCTTCCTCCTCTCCTCTCAGCTGTCTGATATCTTCCTCCTCTCCTCTCAGCTGTCTGATATCTTCCTCCTCTCAGCTGTCTGATATCTTCCTCCTCTCCTCCCAGCTGTCTGATATCTTCCTCCTCCCAGCTGTCTGATATCTTCCTCCTCTCCTCCCAGCTGTCTGATATCTTCCTCCTCCCAGCTGTCTGATATCTTCCTCCTCTCAGCTGTCTGATATCTTCCTCCTCTCCTCCCAGCTGTCTGATATCTTCCTCCTCTCCTCCCAGCTGTCTGATATCTTCCTCCTCTCCTCCCAGCTGTCTGATATCTTCCTCCTCTTCTCCCAGCTGTCTGATATCTTCCTCCTCTCCTCCCAGCTGTCTGATATCTTCCTCCTTTCCTCCCAGCTGTCTGATATCTTCCTACTCCCAGCTGTCTGATATCTTCCTCTTCTCCTCTCAGCTGTCTGATATCTTCCTCCTCTCCTCTCAGCTGTCTGATATCTTCCTCATCTCGTCTGTCTGATATCTTCCTCCTCTCAGCTGTCTGATATCTTCCTACTCTCAGCTGTCTGATATCTTCCTCCTCTCAGCTGTCTGATATCTTCCTCCTCTCCTCCCAGCTGTCTGATATCTTCCTCCTCTCCTCTCAGCTGTCTGATATCTTCCTCCTCTCCTCTCAGCTGTCTGATATCTTCCTCCTCTCCTCCCAGCTGTCTGATATCTTCCTCCTCTCCTCCCATCTGTCTGATATCTTCCTCCTCTCCTCCCAGCTGTCTGATATCTTCCTCCTCTCCTCTCAGCTGTCTGATATCTTCCTCCTCTCCTCTCAGCTGTCTGATGTCTTCCTCCTCTCATCCCAGCTGTCTGATATCTTCCTCCTCTCCTCTCAGCTGTCTGATATCTTCCTCCTCTCCTCCCATCTGTCTGATATCTTCCTCCTCTCAGCTGTCTGACATCTTCCTCCTCTCAGCTGTCTGATATCTTCCTCCTCTCCTTTCAGCTGTCTGATATCTTCCTCCTCTCCTCTCAGCTGTCTGATATCTTCCTCCTCTCAGCTGTCTGATATCTTCCTCCTCTCCTCCCAGCTGTCTGATATCTTCCTCCTCCCAGCTGTCTGATATCTTCCTCCTCTCAGCTGTCTGATATCTTCCTCCTCTCCTCCCAGCTGTCTGATATCTTCCTCCTCTCCTCCCAGCTGTCTGATATCTTCCTCCTTTCCTCCCAGCTGTCTGATATCTTCCTCCTCTCCTCCCAGCTGTCTGATATCTTCCTCCTCTCCTCCCAGGTGTCTGATATCTTCCTCCTCTCAGCTGTCTGATATCTTCCTCCTCTCAGCTGTCTGATATCTTCCTCCTCTCCTCTCAGCTGTCTGACATCTTCCTCCTCTCCTCTCAGCTGTCTGATATTTTCCTCCTCTCCTCTCAGCTGTCTGATATCTTCCTCCTCTCCTCCCAGCTGTCTGATATCTTCCTCCTCTCAGCTGTCTGATATCTTCCTCCTCTCAGCTGTCTGACATCTTCCTCCTCTCAGCTGTCTGATATCTTCCTCCTCTCCTTTCAGCTGTCTGATATCTTCCTCCTCTCCTCTCAGCTGTCTGATATCTTCCTCCTCTCAGCTGTCTGATATCTTCCTCCTCTCAGCTGTCTGATATCTTCCTCCTCTCAGCTGTCTGATATCTTCCTCCTCTCATCTGTCTGATATCTTCCTCCTCTCAGCTGTCTGATATCTTCCTCCTCTCAGCTGTCTGATATCTTCCTCCTCTCATCTGTCTGATATCTTCCTCCTCTCAGCTGTCTGATATCTTCCTCCTCTCAGCTGTCTGATATCTTCCTCCTCTCCTCCCAGCTGTCTGATATCTTCCTCCTCTCCTCTCAGCTGTCTGATATCTTCCTCCTCTCATCTGTCTGATATCTTCCTCCTCTCAGCTGTCTGATATCTTCCTTCTCTCAGCTGTCTGATATCTTCCTCCTCTCAGCTGTCTGATATCTTCCTCCTCTCAGCTGTCTGATATCTTCCTCCTCCCAGCTGTCTGATATCTTCCTCCTCCCAGCTGTCTGATATCTTCCTCCTCTCCTCCCAGCTGTCTGATATCTTCCTCCTCCCAGCTGTCTGATATCTTCCTCCTCTCCTCTCAGCTTTCAGATATTTTCCTCCTCTCCTCTCAGCTGTCTGATATCTTCCTCCTCTCCTCCCAGCTGTCTGATATCTTCCTCCTCCCAGCTGTCTGATATCTTCCTCCTCTCCTCTCAGCTGTCTGATATCTTCCTCCTCTCCTCTCAGCTGTCTGATATCTTCCTCCTCTCCTCTCAGCTGTATGATATCTTCCTCCTCCCATCTGTCTGATATCTTCCTCCTCTCCTCTCAGCTGTCTGATATCTTCCTCCTCTCCTCCCAGCTGTCTGATATCGTCCTCCTCCCAGCTGTCTGATATCTTCCTCCTCTCCTCCCAGCTGTCTGATATTTTCCTCCTCCCAGCTGTCTGATATTTTCCTCCTCTCCTCTCAGCTGTCTGATATCTTCCTCCTCCCAGCTGTCTGATATCTTCCCCCTCTCAGCTGTCTGATATCTTCCTCCTCTCATCTGTCTGATATTTTCCTCCTCTCAGCTGTCTGATATCTTCCTCCTCCCATCTGTCTGATATCTTCCTCCTCTCCTCCCATCTGTCTGATATCTTCCTCCTCTCAGCTGTCTGATATCTTCCTCCTCTCAGCTGTCTGATATCTTCCTCCTCTCAGCTGTCTGATATCTTCCTCCTCTCCTCTCAGCTGTCTGACATCTTCCTCCTCTCCTCTCAGCTGTCTGATATCTTCCTCCTCTCCTCTCAGCTGTCTGATATCTTCCTCCTCTCCTCCCAGCTGTCTGATATCTTCCTCCTCTCAGCTGTCTGATAATATCTTCCTCCTCTCAGCTGTCTGACATCTTCCTCCTCTCAGCTGTCTGATATCTTCCTCCTCTCCTTTCAGCTGTCTGATATCTTCCTCCTCTCCTCTCAGCTGTCTGATATCTTCCTCCTCTCAGCTGTCTGATATCTTCCTCCTCTCAGCTGTCTGATATCTTCCTCCTCTCAGCTGTCTGATATCTTCCTCCTCTCATCTGTCTGATATCTTCCTCCTCTCAGCTGTCTGATATCTTCCTCCTCTCAGCTGTCTGATATCTTCCTCCTCTCATCTGTCTGATATCTTCCTCCTCTCATCTGTCTGATATCTTCCTCCTCTCAGCTGTCTGATATCTTCCTCCTCTCCTCCCAGCTGTCTGATATCTTCCTCCTCTCCTCTCAGCTGTCTGATATCTTCCTCCTCTCCTCTCAGCTGTCTGATATCTTCCTCCTCTCATCTGTCTGATATCTTCCTCCTCTCAGCTGTCTGATATCTTCCTTCTCTCAGCTGTCTGATATCTTCCTCCTCTCAGCTGTCTGATATCTTCCTCCTCCCAGCTGTCTGATATCTTCCTCCTCCCAGCTGTCTGATATCTTCCTCCTCTCCTCCCAGCTGTCTGATATCTTCCTCCTCCCAGCTGTCTGATATCTTCCTCCTCTCCTCTCAGCTTTCAGATATTTTCCTCCTCTCCTCTCAGCTGTCTGATATCTTCCTCCTCTCCTCCCAGCTGTCTGATATCTTCCTCCTCCCAGCTGTCTGATATCTTCCTCCTCTCCTCCCATCTGTCTGATATCTTCCTCCTCTCCTCTCAGCTGTCTGATATCTTCCTCCTCTCCTCCCAGCTGTCTGATATCGTCCTCCTCCCAGCTGTCTGATATCTTCCTCCTCTCCTCCCAGCTGTCTGATATCGTCCTCCTCCCAGCTGTCTGATATCTTCCTCCTCTCCTCCCAGCTGTCTGATATTTTCCTCCTCCCAGCTGTCTGATATTTTCCTCCTCTCCTCTCAGCTGTCTGATATCTTCCTCCTCCCAGCTGTCTGATATCTTCCCCCTCTCAGCTGTCTGATATCTTCCTCCTCTCATCTGTCTGATATTTTCCTCCTCTCAGCTGTCTGATATCTTCCTCCTCTCAGCTGTCTGATATCTTCCTCCTCCCATCTGTCTGATATCTTCCTCCTCTCCTCCCATCTGTCTGATATCTTCCTCCTCTCCTCTCAGCTGTCTGATATCTTCCTCCTCTCCTCTCAGCTGTCTGATATTTTCCTCCTCTCCTCCCATCTGTCTGATATCTTCCTCCTCTCCTCCCATCTGTCTGATATCTTCCTCCTCTCCTCTCA
This sequence comes from Salvelinus fontinalis, assembly GCF_029448725.1. Lineage (NCBI taxonomy): Eukaryota > Metazoa > Chordata > Actinopteri > Salmoniformes > Salmonidae > Salvelinus > Salvelinus fontinalis. The sequence goes on from NC_074675.1 coordinate 6,064,828, forward strand.
GCTGTCTGATATTTTCCTCCTCTCCTCTCAGCTGTCTGATATTTTCCTCCTCTCCTCTCAGCTGTCTGATATTTTCCTCCTCTCCTCTCAGCTGTCTGATATCTTCCTCCTCTCCTCTCAGCTGTCTGATATTTTCCTCCTCTCCTCTCAGCTGTCTGATATCTTCCTCCTCTCCTCTCAGCTGTCTGATATCTTCCTCCTCTCCTCTCAGCTGTCTGATATTTTCCTCCTCTCCTCTCAGCTGTCTGATATCTTCCTCCTCTCCTCTCAGCTGTCTGATATTTTCCTCCTCTCCTCCCATCTGTCTGATATCTTCCTCCTCTCCTCCCATCTGTCTGATATCTTCCTCCTCTCCTCTCAGCTGTCTGATATCTTCCTCCTCTCCTCTCAGCTGTCTGATATTTTCCTCCTCTCCTCCCATCTGTCTGATATCTTCCTCCTCTCAGCTGTCTGATATCTTCCTCCTCTCCTCCCATCTGTCTGATATTTTCCTCCTCTCCTCCCATCTGTCTGATATCTTCCTCCTCTCCTCTCAGCTGTCTGATTCCCCATTTAATATGTGAAATGACTGTTGAACCATTAACCTTTACTGAGATATACCAACGTACCAAGCAGTCAGGAGGAGAATAGTGCTGAGCAATTAGTGTTGTTTTTTCAGGTCGGTTCTGTTTCAGCTTGATTATTTAAAAAAAAGTAATACCATTAAAATCATTTTAGAGTATTTTTTTTAAAATTGGAATTTCCAAAAGCCCAAAATAGTGAATGTTCACTGAGTTGTCAAACCATTGAACATTTCCCGTCGTCTCCTTCAGGTCCACGTTGGGTAGACATCAATAGAAAAATATTACTGTGAAATAATATCATGTTTTTTACTTCGTTTTTTATTTGATTCATTTATTTATTTTTATGGTCATTATGGTTATTGTAGTTCATTACCACATTTCCGAGCTGAAATAGGTTGAATTTTTGCCTCATGAAAACTACAACTCCCTTCAGCCCAGCGTCCCTCTTCTCTTCTTCTCTCTCGTGAATGATTTTGATCTTCTCTTTAGAGAAATTGTCTCACAAAAAAACAACTACGTAATTCAAGTAATTGAACCGACGCCGGTCAATTAGTTGTTTAATAACCAGGAAAAACGAGATGGCGGTTAATCGCTCAGCACTACAAGAGAAGCAGGTGTGTGTGTGTGTGTGTGTGTGTGTGTGTGTGTGTGTGTGTGTGTGTGTGTGTGTGTGTGTGTGTGTATTTGTTTTTTAAGTCTCCTGTTTCAACTGATTTCACTGCCTGTTGGCCTCCTTGCTGCACTCAAGGCCTTCCAAATGCATGTTCAACACACACAGACAGACAGACACAGACAGACACACAGACAGACAGACACAGACAGACAGACACACAGTCGAGGCCTTGTTACTGCATATTCAACACTCTCTAGACAGCTGTTCCCTCTCTCCCCTCTCTGCTCGGTTCCTTCTCAGCCAGCCACACTCCATCACCTCCTCGTGTGTGTGTGAGTGTGTTTTGTTGTGAATCGTTCTGCTTTGACAAACACAGCCTTGAGAGAGAAAGATAGAACGAGAGAGAGAGTTTTTCCTTCACACCCGGTTTACCTCCACGAGACATTAAGCTGAATAAAGTGGCTTGCTGTGTAATCTTTTACTCTTTAACTGTCTCTCTCTCTCTCTCTCTCTCTCTCTCTCTCTCTCTCTCTCTCTCTCTCTCTCTCTCTCTCTCTCTCTCTCTCTCTCTCTCTCTGTCTCTCTCTCTGTCTCTCTCTTATCTCTCTCTCTTTCTGTCTTTCTCTCTCTCTTCATCTCTTTCTCTTAAACTCTCTCTCTTTTTCATATCTCTCTCTTTGCCCCTTTCTCTCTCTCTCGCTTCACATTCAGTGGCGTTTTCATTTTGCAGAGGGATGAATAAAGGCTTTCTCTTATCTCTCATCTTATTCTCTCTCTCTCTCTCTCTCTCTCTCTCTCTCTCTCTCTCTCTCTCTCTCTCTCTCTCTCTCTCTCCCCTCCCTCCCTCCCCCCCCCCCCCCCCCCCTCCCTCCCTCCCCCCTCCCTCCCTCCCTCCCCCCCTCCCTCCCTCCCCCCTCTATGTATGAGGATGAATGGTCCACTGATGCTGTTTGCAGTGGCAGTCTGCTGACGTTATGAAGATGGAGGGAAAGGAAATGAAGAGAGATTATTTTATAGAAGAGGAGAGGAAAAGTGGAGAATTTATTCCTCTGTTCAGAGGCCGTGACGCATATTTTGTGTGTTTGTGTGGTACATATTGTTTGTGTGTATGTGTGTGTGCGTTTGTGTGTATGTGTGTGTGTGTGCGCTTGTGTGCGTGCGTTTCCGCTGAGAGACTGCAGCGTTTGGCGAGCGATTGGCGTTCGTTCCAGCCTGTTGCTCATCCGAGGTTGTTTATTGGTCGGCTCTCGGGGCGGGGTACAGCCAAGGGTCCTATAAGACGCTAACCTTTTCCAAGCAGTTAATGAGTTAGTCTGGGATGAGGAAGAGCAGCTGTACTCTGTTTAGTGACCGGGTCTGTCTGGCCACGGCTCTGTGTGTAGTGGTGTGGAATATATTGTCTAGGGGCTTTATTTATTTACCGGGCTTGTTCTCGAAGGGACAGCCTTCCATTAACTATTAACATCCGGGTCATTGAATGACCCCTGGATGACCCTACTGTACCCTGCCCTATAGAATCAGCTGATCCTGTGTTGTAGGGTGCACTAACAACAGAGTACAACATAATACAGGTCCATTCTCCTGTGCTTCAATATGCTCTCCTGACAGGTTCACTATGTCTATATGAATCATGTAGTCACCACTAACAGGTTCACTATGTCTATATGAATCATGTAGTCACCACTGACAGGTTCACTATGTCTATATGAATCATGTAGTCACCACGGACAGGTTCACTATGTCTATATGAATCATGGAGTCACCACTATGTCTATATGAATCATGTAGTCACCACGGACAGGTTCACTATGTCTATATGAATCATGTAGTCACCACTGACAGGTTCACTATGTCTATATGAATCATGTAGTCACCACTATGTCTATATGAATCATGTAGTCACCACTGACAGGTTCATTATGTCTATATGAATCATGTAGTCACCACTGACAGGTTCACTATGTCTATATGAATCATGTAGTCACCACTGACAGGTTCACTATGTCTATATGAATCATTTAGTCACCACTGACAGGTTCACTATGTCTATATGACTCATGTACTGACAGGTTCACTATGTCTATATGAATCATGTAGTCACCACTGACAGGTTCACTATGTCTATATGACTCATGTACTGACAGGTTCACTATGTCTATATGAATCATGTAGTCACCACTGACAGGTTCACTATGTCTATATGACTCATGTACTGACAGGTTCACTATGTCTATATGAATCATGTAGTCACCACTGACAGGTTCACTATGTCTATATGAATCATGTAGTCACCACTGACAGGTTCATTATGTCTATATGAATCATGTAGTCACCACTGACAGGTTCACTATGTCTATATGAATCATGTAGTCACCACTGACAGGTTCACTATGTCTATATGAATCATGTAGTCACCACTGACAGGTTCACTATGTCTATATGAATCATGTAGTCACCACTATGTCTATATGAATCATGTAGTCACCACTGACAGGTTCATTATGTCTATATGAATCATGTAGTCACCACGGACAGGTTCACTATGTCTATATGAATCATGTAGTCACCACTATGTCTATATGAATCATGTAGTCACCACTGACAGGTTCACTATGTCTATATGAATCATGTAGTCACTCACTGGACTCTACCCACACTGTCACGTTCCTGACCTTATTTCCTTTGTTTAGTGTTTGTTTAGTTGGTCAGGACGTGAGCTGCGTGGGCATTCTATGTTATGTGTTTCTATGTTGGGTTTATTGTTTGGCCTAATATGGTTCTCAATCAGGGGCAGGTGTTTGTCATTGTCTCTGATTGGGAACCATGTTAAGGTTGACTGTTTTCACTGTTTGTTTGTGGGTGATTGTTCCTGTTCGTTGCGTTCGTTGTCTCTATGTTCACATGTTCAGGTCTGTAGCGTCGTTAGTTTCATTTTCTGTTTATTGTTTTGTTCGTGTTGTTAAGTATTCTAATAAATATGGAAACGTACCACGCTGCAATTTGGTCCTCCTCTCTTCCACCTAACGACGAGCGTTACACACACTCTGGACTCTACCCACTCACTGGACTCTACCCACTCACTCTGGACTCTACCCACTCACTCTGGACTCTACCCACAGACTGGACTCTACCCACTCACTCTGGACTCTACCCACTCACTCTGGACTCTACCCACTCACTCTGGACTCTACCCACTCACTCTGGACTCTACCCACTCACTCTGGACTCTACCCACTCACTCTGGACTCTACCCACTCACTCTGGACTCTACCCACAGACTGGACTCTACCCACTCACTCTGGACTCTACCCACACTCTGGACTCTACCCACTCACTCTGGACTCTACCTACTCACTGGACTCTACCCACACTCTGGACTCTACCCACCCTCTGGACTCTACCCACTCACTCTGGACTCTACCCACACTCTGGATTCTACCCACTCACTCTGGACTCTACCCACTCACTGGACTCTACCCACTCACTGGACTCTACCCACTCACTGGACTCTACCCACTCACTGGACTCTACCCACTTACTGGACTCTACCCACTCACTGGACTCTACCCACTCACTGGACTCTACCCACTCACTCTGGACTCTACCCACACACTGGACTCTACCCACACACTGGACTCTACCCACACACTGGACTCTACCCACACACTGGACTCTACCCACTCTCTGGTCTCTACCCACTCACTCTGAACTCTACCCACACACTGGACTCTACCCACTCACTGGACTCTACCCACTCACTGGACTCTACCCACTCACTGGACTCTACCCACACACTGGACTCTACCCACTCACTCTGGACTCTACCCACTCACTGGACTCTACCCACACACTGGACTCTACCCACTCACTGGACTCTACCCACTCACTGGACTCTACCCACTCACTGGACTCTACCCACTCACTGGACTCTACCCACTCACTGGACTCTACCCACTCACTGGACTCTACCCACACACTGGACTCTACCCACTTACTGGACTCTACCCACTCACTGGACTCTACCCACTCACTGGACTCTACCCACTCACTGGACTCTACCCACTCACTGGACTCTACCCACACACTGACTCTACCTACACACTGGACTTTACCCACATGGACTCTACCCACACACTGGACTCTACCCACTCACTGGACTCTACCCACACACTGGACTCTACCCACTCACTGGACTCTACCCACTCACTGGACTCTACCCACTCACACACACTGGACTCTACCCACTCACTGGACTCTACCCACTCACTGGACTCTACCCACTCACTGGACTCTACCCACTCACTGGACTCTACCCACACACTGGACTCTACCCACACACTGGACTCTACCCACTCACTGGACTCTTCCTGTATATAGCCATGTTATTACCTGGTTCTTCCTGTATATAGCCATGTTATTACCTCATACCCCAGCACATCATCTCAGTACTGGTACTTCCTGTATATAGCCATGGTATTACCTGGTACTTCCTGTATATAGCCATGTTGTTACCTGGTACTTCCTGTGTGTGTGTGTGTGTGTGTGTGTGTGTGTGTGTGTGTGTGTGTGTGTGTGTGTGTGTGTGTGTGTGTGTGTGTGTGTGTGTGTGTGTGTGTGTGTGTGTGTGTGTGTGTGTGTGTGTGTGTGTGTGTGTGTGTGTGAAGATGTAGATACCAAGCTTGTCCTCTCACGGCTCATTGAGCAGAAGTGATTTGCTGCCTGGGGTAACGGCACAACATATAGTGTGTGTGCGTGTGTGTGTGTGTGTGTGTGTGTGTGTGTGTGTGTGTGTGCTGTATGCAGCATCTGTGTGTGTTTACGTGCTAGTGATTTTTCAGCAACACTGATTTGATGAAAGACTGGTATAAAGGAGAAGGAATGTGTCTGATCCCTTTCCTGAATCACAGGGTGTTACTGAACAGAGACTGACGATCCTGAATCACATGTTATTATTGAAGAGGAGAGACTGATGATCCACCCCTCCATCCTCCTCCTGCATCCATCCCTCCATCCTCCTCCTGCATCCATCCCTCCATCCTCCTCCTGCATCCATCCCTCCATCCTCCACCATGCAGGACAGGTGGACAGGAGGACAGGCGGAAAATAGGACAGGTGGACATGTGGACAGGAGGACAGGAGGACAGGAGGAAAATAGGACAGGTGGACATGTGGACAGGAGGACAGGAGGACAGGAGGAAAATAGGACAGGTGGACATGTGGACAGGAGGACAGGAGGACAGGAGGAAAATAGGACAGGTGGACATGTGGACAGGAGGACAGGAGGACAGGAGGACAGGAGGACATGTGGACAGGAGGACAGGAGGAAAATAGGACAGATGGACAGGAAGACATGTGGACAGGAGGACAGGAGGACATGTGGACAGGAGGACAGGAGGAAAAGAGGACAGATGGACAGGAAGACATGTGGACAGGAGGACAGGAGGACATGTGGACAGGAGGACAGGAGGAAAAGAGGACAGATGGACAGGAAGACATGTGGACAGGAGGACAGGAGGACATGTGGACATGTGGACAGGAGGACAGGAGGACATGTGGACAGGAGGACATGTGGACAGGAGGCCAGGAGGACATGTGGACAGGAGGACATGTGGACAGGAGGACAGGAGGACATGTGGACATGTGGACAGGAGGCCAGGAGGACATGTGGACAGGAGGACATGTGGACAGGAGGACAGGAGGACATGTGGACATGTGGACAGGAGGCCAGGTGGACAGGTGGAAATGTGGACATGTAGCCCAAAGCAACTATGTGACATGACTCTCACTGTGTGTGAGCGTGCATCATGTTTAAGGATCTGTGTGTGTGTGTGTGTGTGTGTGTGTGTGTGTGTGTGTTCTCAGTGTACAGTAAGTGTGAGCCCCATGTGTAAATGAACAGGGCAGGGGGCTACAGCCCCACCATCTGTATGAACACTGGCACAGTGGGATGCAGTCAGTCTGATACGTGTTACTCCACCATCTCCTCCCTCTCTTCTTCACATCCCCTTCTCTCCCTCCCTCTCATACTCATCTCTCCCTCTCTCCTCCCCATCTCTCCCTCTCCTCTCCCTCTCTCCTCCCCCTCTCTCCTTCTCTTCTCTTCTCTCCCTCTCCTCCCCCTCTCCCTCTCTCCTCCCCCTCTCTCCCTCTCTCCTCCCCATCTCTCCCTCTCCTCCCCCTCTCCCCTGCTGTCTCTCCCATGTTGAACTCTCCTCTCACAGGATGCTAGTTCATATAGACACACGCGCCATGCCTCTGTCTCCCACGCGGCCTCACTCTCTCCATCCTCCCTCCATACATCTCTGTCTACCCCTCTGTCTCTCTGTCTACCTCTCTGTCTCTCTGTCTCTCTGTCTCTCTGTCTCTCTACCGCTCTGTCTCTCTGTCTCTCTGTCTACCTCTCTGTCTACCTCTCTGTCTCTCTGTCTCTCTGTCTCTCTGTCTCTCTCTGTCTTTCTGTCTCTCTGTCTACCTCTCTGTCTTTCTGTCTCTCTCTCTGTCTCTCTGTCTCTCTGTCTCTCTGTCTACATCTCTGTCTACCTCTCTGTCTCTCTGTCTCTCTGTCTCTCTCTGTCTTTCTGTCTCTCTGTCTACCTCTCTGTCTTTCTGTCTCTCTCTCTGTCTCTACTTCTCTGTCTCGCTGTCTCTCTGTCTACCTCTCTGTCTTTCTGTCTCTCTGTCTCTCTCTGTCTCTACTTCTCTGTCTCTCTGTCTACATCTCTGTCTACCTCTCTGTCTCTCTGTCTCTCTGTCTCTCTCTGTCTTTCTCTCTCTCTGTCTACCTCTCTGTCTTTCTGTCTCTCTGTCTACCTCTCTGTCTTTCTGTCTCTCTGTCTACCTCTCTGTCTCTCTGTCTACCTCTCTGTCTCTCTGTCTACCTCTCTGTCTCTCTGTCTCTCTGTCTACATCTCTGTCTACCTCGCTGTCTCTCTGTCTACCTCTCTGTCTTTCTGTCTCTCTGTCTACCTCTCTGTCTCTCTGCCTCTGTCTCTCTTCCTCTCTGTCTCTACTTCTCTGTCTCGCTGTCTCCCTCCCTCCCTCCCTCCCTCCCTCCCTCCCTCCCTCCCCTACAAGGAACTTAGGACTGACCTGAAATCAGCCTGACAGGAAGCTCTTTGTTCTTCACGTTCCGCCCCTCTGCGTTCTCTAGCTGTGTGATTGATTAAAGACTGATACCATATTAACACACTCTTAATCACAATCCAGTCTGTGCTGTTCCTTCAACCCCCCCCCCCCCAGTCCATACCCAGTGTTTATTCTCAGCAGTGAATGTATTGTACCCAGACTGTGCTGTTCCTTCAACCCCCCCAGTCCATACCCAGTGTTTATTCTCAGCAGTGAATGTATTGTACCCAGACTGTGCTGTTCCTTCAACCCCCCCCAGTCCATATGGGTATTCTCAGCATTGAATGTATTGTACCCAGACTGTGCTGTTCCATCAACCCCCCCAGTCCATATCCAGTGGTTATTCTCAACAGTGAATGTGTTGTACCCAGACTGTGCTGTTCCATCAACCCCCCCCAGTCCATATCCAGTGGTTATTCTCAACAGTGAATGTATTGTACCCAGACTGTGCTGTTCCTTCAACCCCCCCAGTCCATACCCAGTGGTTATTCTCAGCAGTGAATGTATTGTACCCAGACTGTGCTGTTCCTTCAACCCCCCCAGTCCATATCCAGTGGTTATTCTCAGCAGTGAATGTATTGTACCCAGACTGTGCTGTTCCTTCAACCCCCCCAGTCCATATCCAGTGGTTATTCTCAACAGTGAATGTCTATTTATGACCAGAGCCCTATGGGCCCAAGCGAGAGTAGTGCACTACAATGGGAATAGTAGTGAGAGTAGTGCACTACAATGGGAATAGTAGTGAGAGTAGTGCACTACAATGGGAATAGTAGTGAGAGTAGTGCACTACAATGGGAATAGGTTGCCATTTGTGACACACTCATTGCCATTCTTTACATTATTCTGTTCTGACAGCTTTTCAGAAGCCTGGAACAGTGATGTTAGACAGACAGACAGACAGACAGACAGACATTCACTCAGCGGTGAACAGACACAGAGACACACACACACACACACACACACACACACACACACACACACACACACACACACACACACACACACACACACACACACACACACACACACACACACACACACACACACACACACACACACACACACACACACACACACACACACACACACACCAACAGATGTGCTCCACATGTTGCCCAGAGGGACAGTGATATCTTATTTAGACAGCCTGCTCTTTTATCTAGGCTATATAAGTAGGTATACAGAATGAGGTGTGTGTGTGTGTGTGTGTGTGTGTGTGTGTGTGGTTTCATCTCTCTGGGTGAAGGATGGCAGACAGGCTGTGTGTTACTGAATTCTGTTTGTCAGTTAGCCCTTTTCTACCTCGACTCTCAGCCTGTTATTTCAATGGTAGAAAACAACTGGTTCTTCATTCTGTAGTGATTTTAGAGGTGTGAATGTCAACAGGTTTCCTGTCCCAGTTGAATGAAACACAGGCAGTATGTTGACTTCCATGTCGTAGTGTAGTACTACTGTCCTCTAATAGACCACTCAGCATCACTTTATTTAACCCTACTGGTTATACATCCCTTTGTGCTGGTCAGGTGTCTTGCTTTAATAATCTGGGCCTGGTCTACCCCTCGCTCTCTGGGCCTGGTCTACCCCTCGCTCTCTGGGCCTGGTCTACCCCTCGCTATCTGGGCCTGGTCTAACCCTCGCTCTCTGGGCCTGGTCTACCCCTCGCTATCTAGGCCCGGTCTACCCCTCGCTATCTGGGCCCGGTCTACCCCTCGCTATCTGGGCCTGGTCTACCCCTCGCTCTCTGGGCCTGGTCTACCCCTCGCTATCTGGGCCTGGTCTACCCCCCGCTCTCTGGGCCTGGTCTACCCCTCGCTATCTGGGCCCGGTCTACCCCTCGCTATCTGGGCCCGGTCTACCCCTCGCTATCTGGGCCTGGTCTACCCCCCGCTCTCTGGGCCTGGTCTACCCCTCGCTCTCTGGGCCCGGTCTACCCCTCGCTCTCTGGGCCTGGTCTACCCCTCGCTCTCTGGGCCTGGTCTACCCCTCGCTATCTGGGCCTGGTCTACCCCTCGCTATCTGGGCCCGGTCTACCCCTCGCTATCTAGGCCTGGTCTACCCCTCGCTATCTGGGCCCGGTCTACCCCTCGCTATCTGGGCCTGGTCTACCCCTCGCTATCTGGGCCTGGTCTACCCCTCGCTATCTGGGCCTGGTCTACCCCTCGCTATCTGGGCCCGGTCTACCCCTCGCTATCTGGGCCCGGTCTACCCCTTGCTATCTGGGCCTGGTCTACCCCTCGCTATCTGGGCCTGGTCTACCCCTCGCTATCTAGGCCCGGTCTACCCCTCGCTATCTGGGCCCGGTCTACCCCTCGCTATCTGGGCCTGGTCTACCCCTCGCTCTCTGGGCCTGGTCTACCCCTCGCTATCTGGGCCCGGTCTACCCCTCGCTCTCTGGGCCCGGTCTACCCCTCGCTCTCTGGGCCTGGTCTACCCCTCGCTCTCTGGGCCTGGTCTACCCCTCGCTATCTGGGCCCGGTCTACCCCTCGCTCTCTGGGCCTGGTCTACCCCTCGCTATCTGGGCCTGGTCTACCCCTCGCTATCTGGGCCTGGTCTACCCCTCGCTCTCTGGGCCTGGTCTACCCCTCGCTCTCTGGGCCCGGTCTACCCCTCGCTATCTGGGCCCGGTCTACCCCTCGCTATCTGGGCCCGGTCTACCCCTCGCTCTCTGGGCCTGGTCTACCTCTCGCTCTCTGGGCCTGGTCTACCCCTCGCTCTCTGGGCCTGGTCTACCCCTCGCTATCTAGGCCCGGTCTACCCTTCGCTATCTGGGCCCGGTCTACCCCTCGCTCTCTGGGCCTGGTTTACCCCTCGCTATCTGGGCCTGGTCTACCCCTCGCTATCTGGGCCTGGTCTACCCCTCGCTCTCTGGGCCTGGTCTACCCCTCGCTATCTGGGCCCGGTCTACCCCTCGCTATCTGGGCCCGGTCTACCCCTCGCTATCTGGGCCCGGTCTACCCCTCGCTATCTGGGCCCGGTCTACCCCTCGCTATCTGGGCCCGGTCTACCCCTTGCTCTCTGGGCCTGGTCTACCCCTCGCTCTCTGGGCCTGGTCTACCCCTCGCTCTCTGGGCCTTGTCTACCCCTCGCTATCTGGGCCTGGTCTACCCCTCGCTCTCTGGGCCTGGTCTACCCCTCGCTCTCTGGGCCCGGTCTACCCCTCGCTCTCTGGGCCCGGTCTACCCCTCGCTCTCTGGGCCTGGTCTACCCCTCGCTCTCTGGGCCCGGTCTACCCCTCGCTCTCTGGGCCCGGTCTACCCCTCGCTCTCTGGGCCTGGTCTACCCCTCGCTATCTGGGCCTGGTCTACCCCTCGCTATCTGGGCCTGGTCTACCCCTCGCTATCTGGGCCTGGTCTACCCCTCGCTATCTGGGCCTGGTCTACCCCTCGCTATCTAGGCCTGGTCTACCCCTCGCTATCTGGGCCTGGTCTACCCCTCGCTATCTAGGCCCGGTCTACCCCTCGCTCTTTGGGCCTGGTCTACCCCTCGCTCTCTGGGCCTGGTCTACCCCTCGCTATCTGGGCCTGGTCTACCACTCGCTATCTAGGCCCGGTCTACCCCTCGCTATCTGGGCCTGGTCTACCCCTCGCTATCTAGGCCTGGTCTACCCCTCGCTATCTAGGCCTGGTCTACCCCTCGCTATCTAGGCCTGGTCTACCCCTCGCTATCTGGGCCTGGTCTACCCCTCGCTATCTGGGCCTGGTCTACCCCTCGCTATCTGGGCCCGGTCAACCCCTCGCTATCTGGGCCTAGACAGGGAGGCTACTCTGACAGGGAGGCTACTGTGACAGAGAGGCTACTCTGACCGGGAGGCTACTCTGACAGGGAGGCTACTCTGACAGGGAGGCTACTCTGACAGGGAGGCTACTCTGACAGGGAGGCTACTCTGACCGGAGGCTACTCTGACCGGGAGGCTACTCTGACAGGGAGAGGTTAGAGAGGGAGAGGGAGAGAGAGAGGGAGAGAGAGAGGGAGAGAGAGAGGGAGATGAGAGAGGGAGATGAGAGAGAGAGAGAAGAGAGAGAGAGAGAGTCTTCTGCAGATGGAAATCTCAATACACAAACTACACTATACTGCATTACAGCTGTACCCACCCACCCATCCACCCACCCATCCATCCATCCATCCACCGATCCATCCACCCACCCACCCACCCACCCACCGATCCATCCACCCACCCATCTATCCACCCATGTGCTGATAGAATCGTGATCCATGCAGGTGGGTCCTCCACCTTGCAATTAAGAGTACTGTCATACACATCATGAACGTCCCTCTTGAATGGCCTCCATATGGCCTCCATTTGTTCTCCCACAAATAAGCGCTTGATGCACCAGGCGTAGGGATACGGACCAGCGGTGAGGCGAGTGGTTGAAGTGGCGCTTCGCCTGGTAATTATGTGTGATTACGTGACAAAGAAACGCAATTAGAGCCTTTTGCAACACGATAAGCAACTTGATTACAGGAGACACATCCTGAAAGACATGAGAGAAGTGATCAATGAGGCTTTCAACATGTTAGTGAGGAGAGGAGAGGAGAGGAGGGAAGGGGAGAGGAGAGGAGAGGAGAGGAGAAGAGGGGAGGGGATGGGAGAGGAGGGTAAGGGAGAAGAGGGAGGAGGAGAGGAGAGGAAGGTAGGAGGGGAGAGAAGAGAGGAGAGGAGGGGAGAGAGGAGAGGAGAAGAGAGGAGAGGAGAAGAGAGGAGAGGAGGGGAGGGGAGAGGAGGAGAGTAGAGGAGAGGAGGGTAGAATAGAGGAGAGTAGTGGAGAGGAGAGTAGAGGAGAGGAGGGTAGAATAGAGGAGAGTAGTGGAGAGGAGAGGAGAGGAGGGTAGAAGAGAGGAGAGGGAATGAGAGGAGGAGAGGAGGGTAGAAGAGAGAAGAGGAGGGGAGAGGAGGGGAGAGGAGAGGAGGGTAGAAGAGATGAGAGGAGGGTAGAAGAGAGGAGAGGAGGGTAGAAGAGAGGATAAGGAGGAGAGGAGAGAAGGAGGAGGAGAGGAGGAGAGGAGAAGACATGTGAAGAGGAGAAGAGAGGATGAAGATGTGATCTGGAGAGAACGACTCACGTGGACGGTCTCTGCCAAGGGTGGAATTAGTCTACGTCCCAAACGGTACACGATTCCCTTTATAGTGCACTACTTTTGACCAATAGGGTGCCATTTGGGACACGTCCTTTGGTTTCCTCAAGCTGCTCCACCTTTTTCAATGTACCAGCGTTTGGTTTCATTCCAACTCTCTCATGGCGCACAGTGATTTGTAAAGGGGGAAAGTGCTGACCAGTGTTACCTGTGAATCTGAATGTAATATTATTATTTCTGCCAACGCACAACATCTTTCCTTTGAAGTACAGAATCCATTATTTCCACTTTTAAACAAACTCCCCGACGTGCGTCCAAGCTCTTTGTCAGTACGAGGCTGGGAGGTTGGTGCAGAACCAGGAGAGTTTAGTTCCACCAGGAGAGGAGCAGTTTGTCTGTTGGAGTTTGGAAAGAATTCACTGTAGAGATGTCTCTGGTATCACTCACATCACTGTAGAGATGTCTCTGGTATCACTCACATCACTGTAGAGATGTCTCTGGTATCACTCACATCACTGTAGAGATGTCTCTGGTATCACTCACATCACTGTAGAGATGTCTCTCATACGGTATAGACCTTATCACTCACATCACTGTAGAGATGTCTCTGGTATCACTCACATCACTGTAGAGATGTCTCTGGTATCACTCACATCACTGTAGAGATGTATCTGGTATCACTCACATCACTGTAGAGATGTCTCTGGTATCACTCACATCACTGTAGAGATGTCTCTCATACGGTATAGACCTTATCACTCACATCACTGTAGAGATGTCTCTGGTATCACTCACAACACTGTAGAGATGTCTCTGGTATCACTCACATCACTGTAGAGATGTCTCTGGTACGGTATAGACCATATCACTCACATCACTGTAGAGATGTCTCTGGTACGGTATAGACCATATCACTCACATCACTATAGAGATGTCTCTGATACGGTATAGACCATATCAATCACACCACTGTAGAGATGTCTCTGGTACGGTATAGACCATATCACTCACATCACTGTAGAGATGTCTCTGGTACGGTATAGACCATATCACTCACATCACTATAGAGATGTCTCTGATACGGTATAGACCATATCACTCACACCACTGTAGAGATGTCTCTGGTACGGTATAGACCATATCACTCACATCACTGTAGAGATGTCTCCGGTACGGTATAGACCATATCACTCACATCACTGTAGAGATGTCTCTGGTACGGTATAGACAATATCACTCACAACACTGTAGAGATGTCTCTGGTACGGTATAGACAATATCACTCACATCACTGTAGAGATGTCTCTGGTATCACTCACATCACTGTAGAGATGTCTCTGGTATCACTCACATCACTGTAGAGATGTCTCTGATATCACTCACATCACTGTAGAGATGTCTCTGGTATCACTCACATCACTGTAGAGATGTCTCTGGTATCACTCACATCACTGTAGAGATGTCTCTGGTACGGTATAGACCATATCACTCACATCACTGTAGAGATGTCTCTGATACGGTATAGACCATATCACTCACATCACTGTAGAGATGTCTCTGGTATCACTCACATCACTGTAGAGATGTCTCTGGTATCACTCACATCACTGTAGAGATGTCTCTGGTACGGTATAGACCATATCACTCACATCACTGTAGAGATGTCTCTGGTATCACTCACAACACTGTAGAGATGTCTCTGGTATCACTCACATCACTGTAGAGATGTCTCTGGTATCACTCACATCACTGTAGAGATGTCTCTGGTACGGTATAGACCATATCACTCACATCACTGTAGAGATGTCTCTGGTATCACTCACATCACTGTAGAGATGTCTCTGGTACGGTATAGACCATATCACTCACATCACTGTAGAGATGTCTCTGGTATCACTCACAACACTGTAGAGATGTCTCTGGTATCACTCACATCACTGTAGAGATGTCTCTGGTACGGTATAGACCATATCACTCACATCACTGTAGAGATGTCTCTGGTATCACTCACATCACTGTAGAGATGTCTCTGGTATCACTCACATCACTGTAGAGATGTCTCTGGTACGGTATAGACCATATCACTCACATCACTGTAGAGATGTCTCTGGTATCACTCACAACACTGTAGAGATGTCTCTGGTATCACTCACATCACTGTAGAGATGTCTCTGGTACGGTATAGACCATATCACTCACATCACTGTAGAGATGTCTCTGGTATCACTCACATCACTGTAGAGATGTCTCTGGTACGGTATAGACCATATCACTCACATCACTGTAGAGATGTCTCTGGTATGGTATAGACCATATCACTCACATCACTGTAGAGATGTCTCTGATACGGTATAGACCATATCACTCACAGCACTGTAGAGATGTCTCTGATACGGTATAGACCATATCACTCACATCACTGTAGAGATGTCTCTGATACGGTATAGACCATATCACTCACATCACTGTAGAGATGTCTCTGGTACGGTATAGACCATATCACTCACATCACTGTAGAGATGTCTCTGGTATCACTCACATCACTGTAGAGATGTCTCTGGTATCACTCACATCACTGTAGAGATGTCTCTGGTACGGTATAGACCATTTCACTCACATCACTGTAGAGATGTCTCTGGTATCACTCACATCACTGTAGAGATGTCTCTGGTACGGTATAGACCATATCACTCACATCACTGTAGAGATGTCTCTGGTACGGTATAGACCATATCACTCACATCACTGTAGAGATGTCTCTGGTATCACTCACATCACTGTAGAGATGTCTCTGGTATCACTCACATCACTGTAGAGATGTCTCTGGTACGGTATAGACCATATCACTCACATCACTGTAGAGATGCCTCTGGTATCACTCACATCACTGTAGAGATGTCTCTGGTATCACTCACATCACTGTAGAGATGTCTCTGGTATCACTCACATCACTGTAGAGATGTCTCTGGTACGGTATAGACCATATCACTCACATCACTGTAGAGATGTCTCTGGTATCACTCACATCACTGTAGAGATGTCTCTGGTACGGTATAGACCATAGTCATTTAGTCATTCAAAAAGAGAGGACAGGAAAGGATGACATTTCTTCCTACAGTGTCAGACTTGAAGGTCACATTCAGATCATGGCACCAGCAGTTCAGCCTTAAAACAAAACGGAGAAAGGAATTAATATTTTAAAGAAATCCTCTCTGTCTGTCCAGACTGTCAAAGTGAGCTTGGCTACTTTCCAAATGGCCCCCTATTCCATTTATAGTGCACTACTTTTGACCAGAACCCTATGGGACTATAGAGTGCACTACTTTTGACAAGAACCCTATGGGACTATATAGTGCACTACTTTTGACCAGAACCCTATGGGACTATATAGTGCACTACTTTTGACCAGAACCCTATGGGACTATATAGTGCACTACTTTTGAGCAGAACCCTGTGGGACTATATAGTGCACTACTTTTGACCAGAACCCTATGGGACTATATAGGGCACTACTTTTGACCAGCACCCTATGGGACTATATAGCGCACTACTTCTGACCAGAACCATATTGGACTATATAGTGCACTACCTTTGACCAGAACCCTATGGGACTATATAGTGCACTACTTTTGACCAGAGCCCACAGGGAAAAAAGGAGGGCGTCTGGGATGGACTCCTTGTGGACCAATAGTAAAAGTTAGAATTTAAGCTCTCTAGTCCCATACAGGACCTCATCATGCCAGTGTGTTGTCCAGGATCAGACCAGAGGAGAGGAAGGCTGGCATTACAGAAGGAGAATACTGTGACTAAATCCACGCTGTGTTCCGTACATGTTATAAGAACTAGCTTATTAACTCTAAAGGGCTGAGCTGCCGGATGTGATTGAATCACTAAGTAGTCTTGAGTTTAGGTTTGTTTCACGATGCTTTTGGGGTTAAAGTGAGACGGTTTCTTATTGCAGATGTTAGTTACACAAACAAACCCCCTTCCAAGATCAGAACACCATGCTATTTTAGAGGGCTGCTTGTAGAGGTCAACGTGAAGAGATGTATTCGGTCCACTTGTCAGAGGAAATCAAAACTCCTGAGATCTTATGTGATGTTGTTTGGTTGTAGGACTGGAGATCTGAAGAGAGACTTGTCAAAACACAGATTCTCCACTACTGACCTGATACTCCAGCACCCTGAGCTGAAAGACTTCTACTGTAGAGATAGTGTGCCAAATGGCACCTTATTCCCTACATAGTGCACTACTTTTTGACCAGAGCCTTATGGGCCTTGCTCAAAGGTAGTGCACTAGGTAGGGAATAGGGTGCCACCTGGGACTGGGACGGCTCCTACAGGTCCTTGGGGTATTTCTGAAGCTGTACTGGACAGCTTTCTCTCTCTAGTCCAGTAGTTTCCCATTCTGAGTGAAGCCTGAACCCATCTTTATTCAGACCTGTCAGTCAACGGTGTTCTGTAGAGAGAGAGTCGACCTTGACTACGCCAACTCAGGGAAGACACGGTGAAATCCCATCTTTAACAATCACTCACTGTACTGGGGTTAGACACTCTATCTCTTTCTGTCTCTGTCTCTGTCTCTGTCTCTGTCTCTGTCTCTCTCTCTCTCTCTCTCTCTCTCTCTCTCTCTCTCTCTCTCTCTCTCTCTCTCTCTCTCTCTCTCTCTCTCTCTGTCTCTGTCTCTGTCTCTGTCTCTGTCTCTGTCTCTCTCTGCCTCCCCCCTGTCAACAGGATCCTCCGTCACCTGGTAGTACTTGTTCCTTGTTATTACCTGCTGGTCTCAGAAGGTCTCAGCCTCTTCTTCTGGTTTATATAAACTCAGAAGGTTACTGGCTCCCAGCTCTGCAAGAGACCAGACGGGTTCACCCTGTGCTGTGGGGAGTCCTCCTCCATTTTGACTGGGGAGGGTAGTCTGCCATTCTTTCTGACTCTTTGACATTTGAATGCAGGCTCCACCTGAGGACATAGATCAAGAGGCTAGTTCCTGAGCTGAGAGGTTGGTACAGACTAGATGAAAGAGATGTGTCTCCTGTAGAACAAACAGAATGTTGTCCACATTGACCTGGTTAGATGAGCAGAATGTTGTCCACAGTGACCTGGTTAGATGAGCAGAATTTTATCCGCAGTGACCTGGGTAAGATGAGCAGAATGTTGTCCACAGTGACCTGGGTAAGATGAGCAGAATGTTGTCCACAGTGACCTGGGTAAGATGAGCAGAATGTTGTCCACAGTGACCTGGTTAGATGAGCAGAATGTTGTCCACAGTGACCTGGGTAAGATGAGCAGAATGTTGTCCACAGTGACCTGGGTAAGATGAACAGAATGTTGTCCACAGTGACCTGGTTAGATGAGCAGAATGTTGTCCACAGTGACCTGGGTAAGATGAGCAGAATGTTGTCCACAGTGACCTGGGTAAGATGAACAGAATGTTGTCCACAGTGACCTGGTTAGATGAGCAGAATGTTGTCCACAGTGACCTGGTTAGATGAGCAGAATGTTGTCCACAGTGACCTGGGTAAGATGAGCAGAATGTTATCCGCAGTGACCTGGTTAGATGAGCAGAATGTTATCCACAGTGACCTGGGTAAGATGAGCAGAATGTTGTCCACAGTGACCTGGGTAAGATGAGGAGAATGTTGTCCACAGTGACCTGGGTAAGATGAGCAGAATGTTGTCCACAGTGACCTGGTTAGATGAGCAGAATGTTGTCCACAGTGACCTGGGTTAGATGAGCAGAATGTTGTCCACAGTGACCTGGGTTAGATGAGCAGAATGTTATCCGCAGTGACCTGGGTAAGATGAGCAGAATGTTATCCGCAGTGACCTGGGTAAGATGAGCAGAATGTTGTCCACAGTGGCCTGGGTAAGATGAGCAGAATGTTGTCCACAGTGACCTGGGTAAGATGAGCAGAATGTTGTCCACAGTGACCTGGGTAAGATGAGCAGAATGTTGTCCACAGTGACCTGGGTAAGATGAGCAGAATGTTGTCCACAGTGACCTGGTTAGATGAGCAGAATGTTGTCCACAGTGACCTGGGTAAGATGAGCAGAATGTTGTCCACAGTGACCTGGTTAGATGAGCAGAATGTTGTCCACAGTGACCTGGTTAGATGAGCAGAAGGTTGTCCACAGTGACCTGGGTAAGATGAGCAGAATGTTGTCCACAGTGACCTGGGTAAGATGAGCAGAATGTTGTCCACAGTGACCTGGTTAGATGAGCAGAATGTTGTCCACAGTGACCTGGTTAGATGAGCAGAATGTTATCCACAGTGACCTGGGTAAGATGAGCAGAATGTTATCCATAGTGACCTGGGTAAGATGAGCAGAATGTTGTCCACAGTGACCTGGTTAGATGAGCAGAATGTTATCCACAGTGACCTGGGTAAGATGAGCAGAATGTTATCCACAGTGACCTGGGTAAGATGAGCAGAATGTTGTCCACAGTGACCTGGGTAAGATGAGCAGAATGTTGTCCACAGTGACCTGGGTAAGATGAGCAGAATGTTGTCCACAGTGACCTGGGTAAGATGAGCAGAATGTTGTCCACAGTGACCTGGGTAAGATGAGCAGAATGTTGTCCACAGTGACCTGGGTAAGATGAGCAGAATGTTATCCGCAGTGACCTGGGTAAGATGAGCAGCAGAGGTTAGAGGTCAGACACTGAGGTTAGGGCTGTGGCGGCAGTCGTGACCTTTTGTCAGCCGGTGATTGTCATGTAAATAACTGCAGGTCTCACGGTAATTTACCTTTTTAATGAACATAAACAGGTTTAGCATCTCCTGGCTTCCACACACAGCCTACAAGACATGGATGCTGACCTTTGGAACATCTACATATAATAAATAATTTAATAAATCCATGTAATATAGTCTACAGCACCACAATAAATCCATTATTTATTTTCGACAGGTCTAAAGAAACATGACATGGAGAAAATGTAGAATAGCATATTCTGAGTCGTCCTTATGTTTTGGTCCTGATCTGGCTATTCCGTAGGGCTGTGGGCTACACTAGTTCATTTAGCAGACAAGATTTGTTTATAATTCCTGTGGCATTATTTTATAGTTAAGAGCAATACAATTGAACATGGCTGAATAAAATAGAAAGGGTATTATTCTGTGTTGAGCGGTTGACAAAGAATCAGGTCCTCCTTCATGCTTCATTTAGAGTTATTCATGTACCTTTAGTTGTGATACAAACGTTAAACTGTATGTTTTGATTTTGAATACATTCTAAGGCTTCATGATGCGACTCTAATGATGATTTGAATAAAGTCTCATGAAAGGCCTGAGCTCTGCTCTGTTTCTTACGCAGGCTGTACACACTTCATCAGTCTCTCATTCACAATTTGACAAACACTTGATAATATTCACACCCATTAGACTATTCCTAATTTAATCTGGTCTTTACATATATAGTGCCTTCAGAAAGCTTTCATACCCCTTGATTTATTCCACATTTTTGTTGTGTTACAGACAGAATTAAAAATGGATTAAATAGATACTTTTTGTCACCCATCTACACACAATACCCCATAATGACAAAGCCTGTATCTTTGTAGTGACTGTGTGAATTGATACACCATCCAAAGTGTAATTATTCACCAGGCTCAATAGGTGCCCTTATTTGCGAGGCATTGGACAATCTCCCTGGTTTTTGTGATTGAATCTGTTTGAAATTCACAGCTCGACTGAGGGACCTTACAGATAATTGTATGTGTGGATTACAGAGATGAGGTTGTCATTCAATAATAAATTAAACACTAAATGTGAAATAATAATATTATGTGACTTGTTAAGCAAGTTTGTCTCTACCTTTTTCTACCTCTATATCTACCATACCTACCTCTATATCTACCATACCTACCTCTATATCTACCATACCTACCTCTATATCTACCATACCTACCTCTATATCTACCATACCTACCTCTATATCTACCATACCTACCTCTATATCTACCATACCTACCTCTATATCTACCACACCTACCTCTATATCTACAACACCTACCTCTATATCTACCACACCTACCTCTATATCTACAACACCTACCTCTATATCTACCACACCTACCTCTATATCTACAACACCTACCTCTATATCTACCATACCTTGTATAGTGTGATGTACTACAGTACAATATATCTGGTTGTATAGTGTGATGTACTACAGTACAATATATCTGGTTGTATAGTGTGATGTACTACAGTACAATATATCTGGTTGTATAGTGTGGTGTACTACAGTACAATATATCTGGTTGTATAGTGTGATGTACTACAGTACCCTACAGTACAATATATCTGGTTGTATAGTGTGATGTATTACAGTACAATATATCTGGTTGTATAGTGTGATGTACTACAGTACCCTACAGTTCAATATATCTGGTTGTATAGTGTGATGTACTACAGTACCCTACAGTACAATATATCTGGTTGTATAGTGTGATGTACTACAGTACCCTACAGTACAATATATCTGGTTGTATAGTGTGATGTACTACAGTACCCTACAGTACAATATATCTGGTTGTATAGTGTGATGTACTACAGTACCCTACAGTTCAATATATCTGGTTGTATAGTGTGATGTACTACAGTACCCTACAGTTCAATATATCTGGTTGTATAGTGTGATGTACTACAGTACAATATATCTGGTTGTATAGTGTGATGTACTACAGTACCCTACAGTACAATATATCTGGTTGTATAGTGTGGTGTACTACAGTACCCTACAGTACAATATATCTGGTTGTATAGTGTGATGTACTACAGTACCCTACAGTTCAATATATCTGGTTGTATAGTGTGATGTACTACAGTACAATATATCTGGTTGTATAGTGTGATGTACTACAGTACCCTACAGTACAATATATCTGGTTGTATAGTGTGGTGTACTACAGTACCCTACAGTACAATATATCTGGTTGTATAGTGTGATGTACTACAGTACCCTACAGTTCAATATATCTGGTTGTATAGTGTGATGTACTACAGTACAATATATCTGGTTGTATAGTGTGATGTACTACAGTACCCTACAGTTCAATATATCTGGTTGTATAGTGTGATGTACTACAGTACCCTACTGTACACTACATCATGTTGTATAGTGTGATGTACTACAGTACCCTACAGTACAATATATCTGGTTGTATAGTGTGATGTATTACAGTACAATATATCTGGTAGTATAGTGTGATGTACTACAGTACAATATATCTGGTTGTATAGTGTGATGTACTACAGTACAATATATCTGGTTGTATAGTGTGATGTACTACAGTACCCTACAGTACAATATATCTGGTTGTATAGTGTGATGTACTACAGTACCCTACAGTACAATATATCTGGTTGTATAGTGTGATGTACTACAGTACCCTACAGTACAATATATCTGGTAGTATAGTGTGATGTACTACAGTACCCTACAGTTCAATATATCTGGTTGTATAGTGTGATGTACTACAGTTCAATATATCTGGTTGTATAGTGTGATGTACTACAGTACCCTACAGTACAATATATCTGGTAGTATAGTGTGATGTACTACAGTACAATATATCTGGTTGTATAGTGTGATGTACTACAGTACCCTACAGTACAATATATCTGGTTGTATAGTGTGATGTATTACAGTACAATATATCTGGTAGTATAGTGTGATGTACTACAGTACAATATATCTGGTTGTATAGTGTGATGTACTACAGTACCCTACAGTACAATATATCTGGTTGTATAGTGTGGTGTACTACAGTACCCTACAGTACAATATATCTGGTTGTATAGTGTGATGTACTACAGTACCCTACAGTTCAATATATCTGGTTGTATTTTAGTAATGAGCATCCTGAAGCTGACACAACGCTGTCCCATCCATCTCCTTACCGATACGTTCTCTACAGAATCTGCCGATTGACTGGCATTGGCAGGATGTAAAGTTGCTCCGAGCCAATAACAGAAGCCTTTGTGGATCCCACTGGACCGAGCCAGAGTTTGTGCAAATCAAACTGTTCTGTGATACGGAGAACATTTATTGGACATCCAACTGTGCATTTAGTAACTGTCACATGATAGACTGGAAGTAATTTGGTATACTTGTTGATGACAAATGGTGTTATGACCCTTTTTCTATCACTGATTTGATTTGTTCTCGGTTGTGTATTTCCCCTGAGGCTAGAACAGGACTGCCTGTAACAACCCTCCATATGAAACGCTTGTCTAGAAGACAAGCCAATCCACCTCGTTTCAGTCGTTGGTTTATTAAAAAAAAAAACGTTTTGGCCTCAGCAGCCTCAGCTGTAGTTGTACGTGTACAACCTCTGCCTTGAATTCATCTATTGATCATTTTCTAGGAGAGCAAGGCGCCTTCTTCACAAACTACACATCTCAGCACAACAATGAACTCTCTAGTCTGGCTATTAGTGTCAGGGGAAGGGCTGCCCCTTTAACAAGCACAGGAACATTAATTAAAGGGAGGTTAATTACAATGTTGGAGGACCAAAACAAACACTGGAAGGCATCATTGAACGATCAGATTTAGCAATCTGCTTTGAGGGCAAAATGCAGCGTTTGAGTACAAGTGTTCTGACTGTGTCCCCTTCCATAAGCAGATAGGGATCTCTATCCTTTCCTATCCTCGCTCTCTTCTCTCCCTTATCTCTCTCTGTCGGTGCCCTTTCTGTTCTTATCGGTCTGTGCTCAATGGAGTTCAACTGTGGTGAGAAGAAGAGACTTGCTTGGGAATATCAGAGAGAGAGAGAGAGAGAGAGAGAGAGGGGAGAAAGAGAGAGAGAGCGGGGAGAAAGAGAGAGAGAGAGGGGAGAAAGAGAGAGAGAGCGGGGAGAAAGAGAGAGAGAGAGCGGGGAGAAAGAGAGAGAGCGGGGAGAGAGAGAGAGAGCGGGGAGAGAGAGAGAGAGCGGGGAGAGAGAGAGAGAGCGGGGAGAGAGAGAGAGAGCGGGGAGAGAGAGAGAGAAAGAGAGAGAGAGAGAGCGGGGAGAAAGAGAGAGAAAGAGAGAGAGAGAGCGGGGAGAAAGAGAGAGAGAGAGAGCGGGGAGAAAGAGAGAGAAAGAGAGAGAGAGAGAGAGCGGGGAGAGAGAGAGAGAGCGGGGAGAAAGAGAGAGAAAGAGAGAGAGAGAGCGGGGAGAAAGAGAGAGAAAGAGAGAGAGAGAGAGCGGGGAGAAAGAGAGAGAGAGAGAGCGGGGAGAAAGAGAGAGAAAGAGAGAGAGAGCGGGGAGAGAGAGAGAGAGCGGGGAGAGAGAGAGAGAGCGGGGAGAGAGAGAGAGAAAGAGAGAGAGAGAGAGCGGGGAGAAAGAGAGAGAAAGAGAGAGAGAGAGCGGGGAGAAAGAGAGAGAGAGAGAGCGGGGAGAAAGAGAGAGAAAGAGAGAGAGAGAGAGAGCGGGGAGAGAGAGAGAGAGCGGGGAGAAAGAGAGAGAAAGAGAGAGAGAGAGAGCGGGGAGAAAGAGAGAGAAAGAGAGAGAGAGAGAGCGGGGAGAAAGAGAGAGAGAGAGAGCGGGGAGAAAGAGAGAGAAAGAGAGAGAGAGCGGGGAGAAAGAGAGAGAGAGAGAGCGGGGAGAAAGAGAGAGAGCGATTGACGGCGAGAGAAAGAGCGATTGACGGCGAGAGAAAGAGAGATGGAGAGAGAGAGAGAAAGAGAGGATGGAAGCTCACTACCTTATCATCATCAGCAGAAAATCCCCAGCACAAGCAGTTCATTCCTCTGCCAATAACTTTGATCTTCTAATGCAGCCAGGAACACCAGCCAATGTGGAGCTGCTGTGTGGAGGAGGAATGTGCTTCTCTGTGCTACTCGTGTCTTCTATATCAAACAGAGTCTTGTCATTTGACCATTTAACATGGAGTGACATTTCAGAAGTCTGCTGTTTTCATAGCTGTCTTTAGCCCCATTTCCTTTCTGCTGGCGCTGAGTGACGTTTCTATCTCACCCCACATCTGCTGTGACTGTCTGTATCGGGACGGTGTCCTCCAGACAAACCTGCTGTGACTGTCTGTATCGGGACGGTGTCCTCCAGACAGACCTGCTGTGACTGTCTGTATCGGGGCGTTGTCCTCCAGACAGACCTGCTGTGACTGTCTGTATCGGGGCGGTGTCCTCCAGACAGACCTGCTGTGACTGTCTGTATCGGGACGTCGTCCTCCAGACAGACCTGCTGTGACTGTCTGTATCGGGGCGGTGTCCTCCAGACAGACCTGCTGTGACTGTCTGTATCGGGACGTTGTCCTCCAGACAGACCTGCTGTGACTGTCTGTATCGGGACGTTGTCCTCCAGACAGACCTGCTGTGACTGTCTGTATCGGGGCGGTGTCCTCCAGACAGACCTGCTGTGACTGTCTGTATCGGGACGTCGTCCTCCAGACAGACCTGCTGTGACTGTCTGTATCGGGGCGGTGTCCTCCAGACAGACCTGCTGTGACTGTCTGTATCGGGACGTTGTCCTCCAGACAGACCTGCTGTGACTGTCTGTATCGGGACGTTGTCCTCCAGACAGACCTGCTGGGTAATTCTGATAGGCTGTGTCTGGATAGAGATGTTCTGTCTGTTTGTATTCTAGAGAGTTGACGTGGAGTCTGTTGAAAGCAAATCTCCAGAAATGTAATTTATCAAAAGACAGCAAAGACGACGCTACACACACTCCCGCAAAGTCCCGCAAAGTCCCACACACTCCCACACACTCCCGCAAAGTCCCGCAAAGTCCCACACAGTCCCGCAAAGTCCCGCAAAGTCCTACACAGTCCCGCAAAGTCCCACACAGTCCCATGCTCCTAAAATGACATTCTCCACCGATTTCAACAAATACTGTATTCCATAGAAAACAATGTAAACGTATTTGTGAAGCCTTGACATTTCTGTGTGTCATCAGAGGTGTGTTTAGCTGAGGCTCGTTACCCCGGGTCAGTAAACCAATCAGACAGGATGAAGGATCTATCCTCCTCTCCTAACCTTGTTAGTACACACACACACACACACACACACACACACACACACACACACACACACACACACACACACACACACACACACACACACACACACACACACACACACACACACACACACACACACACACACACACACACACACACACACACACACACACGGCATCAACCATATCGGTCTCCCCGTACCAATAGTGTGATCAGACACTATCCAATACATTTCTGTCAGTGTAAAGGCTGCATCAGCCATCAATCTGAAACTAATTGCACCAAAGCTTCTGGCATCCTGTTTATTGACTCTGTTTCAACACACAGTCACAGAGGGACACACGGTGTCAGACACGGATCGGGTGCTACATCACAAGACAAAGCGTGTACTACATCATCATAGGTCATGATGTCATCACAGATTAGAAAAGGATCAAATGAGACACGTTTCTCATTTCCCCCAAAAGGTCAAATTCTACATCTAGAGGACCAATCAGAATCCTCCCAGGCATGTGGTTAATTGCTCCTCGTTATTGGAAGTCAATAGAAACTCTTTGGTCTCCTAAAGAGCTCGTTCTCTGCCTCCCCTGTCACCTCCAGTTGCCCTGTACTTGTCCTGCTGTCGTTGTAGTGGTTAGCAGAGAGAGGCGGAGAGAGGAGGAGGAGAAGTGTTTTGATGGTGGAGAGATGGTAGAGAGGGGTATGTTGGTGTGGGCAGAGCCCAGGTAAGTACCATTACCCTGGGCTAATGTCTCTCTCTGGGCTGGTAGAGGGATGGAGAGGATGGAGGGGATGAAAGCTGAAACCTGAAAGCCAGGGTTGTCTCCCAAATGGCACCCTATTCCCTATATAGTGCACTACTTTAGACCAGAGGCCTATTCCCTATTATAGTGCACTACTTTAGACCAGAGCCTATTCCCTATATAGTGCACTACTTTAGATCAGAGCCCGATTCCCTATATAGTGCACTACTTTAGACCAGAGCAGTATGGGGAATATTGTGCCATTTGTGATTCATCCCAGCACTCCTGTGTGTTAATGGACCTGATGAGTCCTTCCATCTCATCAGGCGTCAGCCCCCGCTGGCCCACGCCTCTACAGACAGGAGAGGGAGTGAGACTGGAACCCAGCCTCTTCAGACAGGAGAGAGAGTGAGACTGGAGCCCAGCCTCTTCAGACAGGAGAGGGAGTGAGACTGGAGCCCAGCCTCTTCAGACAGGAGAGGGAGTGAGACTGGAGCCCAGTCTCTACAGACAGGAGAGAGAGTGAGACTGGAGCCCAGCCTCTTCAGACAGGAGATGGAGTGAGACTGGAGCCCAGCCTCTTCAGACAGGAGAGGGAGTGAGACTGGAGCCCAGCCTCTTCAGACAGGAGAGAGAGTGAGACTGGAGCCCAGCCTCTTCAGACAGGAGATGGAGTGAGACTGGAGCCCAGCCTCTTCAGACAGGAGAGGGAGTGAGACTGGAGCCCAGCCTCTTCAGACAGGAGAGGGAGTGAGACTGGAGCCCAGCCTCTTCAGACAGGAGATGGAGTGAGACTGGAGCCCAGCCTCTTCAGACAGGAGAGGGAGTGAGACTGGAGCCCAGCCTCTTCAGACAGGAGAGGGAGTGAGACTGGAGCCCAGCCTCTTCAGACAGGAGATGGAGTGAGACTGGAGCCCAGCCTCTTCAGACAGGAGAGGGAGTGAGACTGGAGCCCAGCCTCTTCAGACAGGAGAGAGAGTGAGACTGGAGCCCAGCCTCTTCAGACAGGAGATGGAGTGAGACTGGAGCCCAGCCTCTACAGACAGGAGAGGGAGTGAGACTGGAGCCCAGCCTCTACAGACAGGAGAGAGAGTGAGACTGGAGCCCAGCCTCTTCAGACAGGAGAGGAAGTGAGACTGGAGCCCAGCCTCTTCAGACAGGAGAGGGAGTGAGACTGGAGCCCAGCCTCTTCAGACAGGAGAGAGAGTGAGACTGGAGCCCAGCCTCTTCAGACAGGAGAGGGAGTGAGACTGGAGCCCAGCCTCTTCAGACAGGAGAGGGAGTGAGACTGGAGCCCAGTCTCTTCAGACAGGAGAGGGAGTGAGACTGGAGCCCAGCCTCTTCAGACAGGAGAGGGAGTGAGACTGGAGCCCAGCCTCTTCAGACAGGAGAGGGATTGAGACTGGAGACCAGCCTCTTCAGACAGGAGAGGGAGTGAGACTGGAGCCCAGCCTCTTCAGACAGGAGAGGGAGTGAGACTGGAGCCCAGCCTCTTCAGACAGGAGAGAGAGTGAGACTGGAGCCCAGCCTCTTCAGACAGGAGAGAGAGTGAGACTGGAGCCCAGCCTCTTCAGACAGGAGAGGGAGAGAGACTGGAATATTCACATTAGGGAGGTAAATGTTCAAAGTCAAGTCAACAAACTCAAGGTTATGAAACTAGTGGCATCTGACGTGAGGTTGGATCAACAGCCACGTCACGTCAAAAGCCACCTGGTTTACAGGAATCCTAGTCAGAGATAGTTTGTTTGACATTAGTAGTCATTATCACATTATATCTGAATAAAAACATTGGCTGACATCCAAGACTAAAGACCTTATCATTTGTTGTTTGAAGTCAACATCCACTTTGCTCAAATTGACACCATTAAGCGCTGTCATATTCTGTCACAAACATACCGAGACACTGCTGACATGTTTATAGTTTGCCCTTGAACTTATCAACGGGCCAGATTGGATGTTTTGCTGTGTTGGTGCAGTACCATCAGTCTGCTACGGTAAACACTGTGTTTATGTGTTGTCTCTGTCATCTAATGAACACCTAACTGTGTTTACTGAGGGCAACTGAGCCGCTGTGTGAATCTGCAGCCTCGCCTCGCCTCTCCTCTCCTCTCCTCCTCTATGCTCCTCTCCTCGCCTCCTCTCTGCTCCTCGCGTCCTCTCCTCTATGCTCCTTTCCTCACCTCCTCTCTTCTCCTCTATGCTCCTCTCCTCTCTGCTCCTCTATGCTCCTCTATGCTCCTCTCCTCGCCTCCTCTCTGCTCCTCGCCTCCTCTCCTCTATGCTCCTTTCCTCGTCTCCTCTCTCCTCCTCTATGCTCCTCGCCTCCTCTCTGCTCCTCTATGCGCCTCTCCTCGCCTCCTCTCTGCTCCTCTATGCTCCTCGCCTCCTCTATGCTCCTCTCCTCGCCTCCTCTCTGCTCCTCGCCTCCTCTCCTCTATGCTCCTCTCCTCACCTCCTCTCTGCTCCTCTATGCTCCTCGCCTCCTCTCTGCTCCTCTATGCTCCTCGCCTCCTCTATGCTCCTCTCCTCGCCTCCTCTCTGCCCCTCTCCTCGCCTCCTCTCCCCCACTCGTCTCCCCAACTCCTCTCCCCCACTCCTCTCCCCCGCTCCTCTTTGTTTACTAAGTGTTACTTACTCCTCTGTAAGATGGGTGTTCATCTCTCCTTGGGGCAGGTACCAGACAATAGACACTCTGGGACAGGTACCAGACAATAGACACTCTGGGACAGGTACCAGACAATATTAGACACTCTGGGACAGGTACCAGACATTATTAGACACTCTGGGACAGGTACCAGACAATATTAGACACTCTGGGACAGGTACCAGACAATATTAGACACTCTGGGACAGGTACCAGACAATATTAGACACTCTGGGACAGGTACCAGACAATATTAGACACTCTGGGACAGGTACCAGACAATATTAGACACTCTGGGACAGGTACCAGACAATATTAGACACTCTGGGACAGGTAACATACAATAGACACTCTGGGACAGTTACCAGACAATATTAGACACTCTGGGACAGGTAACAGACAATAGTAGACACTCTGGGACAGGTACCAGACAATATTAGCCACTCTGGGACAGGTACCAGACAATATTAGACACTCTGGGACAGGTAACAGACAATATTAGACACTCTGGGACAGGTAACAGACAATATTAGACACTCTGGGACAGGTAACATACAATATTAGACGCTCTGGGACAGGTAAGAGACAATAGACACTCTGGGACAGGTACCAGACAATATTAGACGCTCTGGGACAGATACCAGACAATATTAGACGCTATAGGACAGGTAAGAGACAATAGACACTCTGGAACAGGTACCAGACAATATTAGACGCTCTGGGACAGATACCAGACAATATTAGACGCTATAGGACAGGTAACATACAATAGACACTCTGGGACAGGTAACATACAATAGACACTCTGGGACAGGTACCATACAATATTAGACACTTTGGGACAGGTACCAGACAATATTAGACACTCTGGGACAGGTAACAGACAATAGACACTCTGGGACAGGTACCAGACAATATTAGACACTCTGGGACAGGTAACAGACAATATTAGACACTCTGGGACAGTTAACATACAATATTAGACGCTCTGGGACAGTTAACAGACAATAGACACTCTGGGACAGGTGACAGACAATATTAGACACTCTGGGACAGGTACCAGACAAAATTAGACACTCTGGGACAGGTACCAGACAACATTAGACACTCTGGGACAGGTACCAGGCAACATGACTCTCCAGACCCGAGGATGAAAGCTGGTGCAGGAAACAGAGGGTAAAGAGAGAAGAGATAACTGGAGAGAGAGATGACTGCAGTGTCGGCTCTGAAACACTTCAGTTAGCTGCCTGCCAGACCCAGGCTGTGTCCTTTTTCCCCATTTAGTGCACTACTTACCTATGGGCCCTGATAAAAAAGTAGTGCACTATATAGGGAACACGGTGCCCTTTGGGATACAGACCCCATTCAAGGCTGAATGAGCCTTTTGTTTGTAAAAAGCCTTAAAGTCATTCTGCCAAGTCCCATGGTAACGTACCAAACGGAACCCTATTCCCTACATAGTGCACTACTTCTGACTAGAGCCTTATGGAACATAGGTTGCCATTTGAACCACACTTGTATATGTATCATTTGGGAAACAATCCATAAAGTTTCTTCACCTCCTTTCCACCCCACCAAACCCTCCCCTCCTTCCGCCAGCCCCCGCTGCCTGTTCAGGACTAAGAGTAATGACTGCAGCCAGCCTGGCTCTGGCTCTTTGGGACGGGGGGGAGATAAGACCTGAGTTTTGTTCCCCTCTGAAAGACTCCAGGCTTCTGGGCATCTCTCTAACCTGTGTGTGTTCTGTACCCTATCGAATGTGTGTGTGTGTGTGTGTGTGTGTGTGTGTGTGTGTGTGTGTGTGTGTGTGTGTGTGTGTGTGTGTGTGTGTGTGTGTGTGTGTGTGTGTGTTCCGTACCCTATCGAACGTGCTCCTGTGTGTGTGTGTGTGTGTGTGTGTGTGTTCCGTATCCTATCGAACGTGCTCCTGTGTGTGTGTGTGTGTGTGTGTGTGTGTGTGTTCCGTACCCTATCGAACGTGCTCCTGTGTGTGTGTGTGTGTGTTCCGTATCCTATCGAACGGGCTCCTGTGTTTGTGTGTGTGTGTGTGCGTGTTCCGTATCCTATCGTACGTGCTCCTGTGTGTGTGTGTGTGTGTGTGTGTGTGTGTGTGTGTGTGTGTGTGTGTGTGTGTGTTCCGTACCCTATCGAACGTGCTCCTGTGTGTGTGTGTGTGTGTGTGTGTGTGTGTGTGTGTGTGTGTGTGTGTGTGTGTGTGTGTGTGTGTGTGTGTGTTCCGTATCCTATCGAACGTGCTCCTGTGTGTGTGTGTGTGTGTGTGTGTGTGTGTGTTCCGTATCCTGTGTGTGTGTGTGTGTGTGTGTGTGTGTGTGTGTGTGTGTGTGTGTGTGTGTGTGTGTGTGTGTGTGTGCGTGTGTGTTCCGTATCCTATCGAACCTGCTCCTGTGTGTGTGGAGAATGAAGCAGGACCGATAGCTGTTACCACAATACTGTTGTGATAGCACAGATAGCCGTGCTCAATACAGGGGAAAATTAAGGGTGTGATGCCACTGCCACCGGGTATCACCTGGCGCCATCGAGCCACGTTCAGCTGCTCCTCCAACTGATACTGGAGAGTGGAGGAGGAGGACGGTGGAGGAGAGGAGGACGGTGGAGGAGAGGAGGACGGTGGAGGAGGAGGACGGTGGAGGAGGAGGACGGTGGAGGAGAGGAGGACGGTGGAGGAGAGGAGGTGGGAACGAGGACCCTCGGTCTATACATCCTCCTGGCGTCTGACTGGGGTAGTGACAGGAAGACAGTAGAGAACCCCAGGTCTATATATCATCCTGGCGTCTGACTGGGGTAGTGACAGGAAGACAGTAGAGAACCCCAGGTCTATACATCCTCCTGGCGTCTGACTGGGGTAGTGACAGGAAGACAGTAGAGAACCCCAGGTCTATACATCCTCCTGG
>NC_074675.1:6101644-6104144 GCF_029448725.1 Salvelinus fontinalis
CGTCAGTGTGTAGAACATGTTAGAGGGTAGAGCTGCTTACGTCAGTGTGTAGAACATGTTAGAGGGTAGATCTGCTTATGTCAGTGTGTAGAACATGTTAGAGGGTAGAGCTGCTTACGTCAGTGTGTAGAACATGTTAGAGGTGAGCTGCTTACGTCAGTGTGTAGAACATGTTAGAGGGTAGAGCTGCTTATGTCAGTGTGTAGAACATGTTAGAGGTGAGCTGCTTACGTCAGTGTGTAGAACATGTTAGAGGGTAGAGCTGCTTACGTCAGTGTGTAGAACATGTTAGAGGGTAGAGCTGCTTACGTCAGTGTGTAGAACATGTTAGAGGGTAGAGCTGCTTACGTCAGTGTTTAGAACATGTTAGAGGGTAGAGCTGCTTACGTCAGTGTGTAGAACATGTTAGAGGGTAGAGCTGCTTACGTCAGTGTGTAGAACATGTTAGAGGGTAGAGCTGCTTACGTCAGTGTGTAGAACATGTTAGAGGGTAGAGCTGCTTACGTCAGTGTGTAGAACATGTTAAAGGGTAGAGCTGCTTATGTCAGTGTGTAGAACATGTTAGAGGTGGTGCTGCTTACGTCAGTGTGTAGAACATGTTAGAGGGTAGAGCTGCTTACGTCAGTGTGTAGAACATGTTAGAGGTGGTGCTGCTTACGTCAGTGTGTAGAACATGTTAGAGGGTAGAGCTGCTTACGTCAGTGTGTAGAACATGTTAGAGGGTAGAGCTGCTTACGTCAGTGTGTAGAACATGTTAGAGGGTAGAGCTGCTTACGTCAGTGTGTAGAACATGTTAGAGGGTAGAGCTGCTTACGTCAGTGTGTAGAACATGTTAGAGGGTAGAGCTGTTTACGTCAGTGTGTAGAACATGTTAGAGGGTAGAGCTGCTTACGTCAGTGTGTAGAACATGTTACAGGGTAGAGCTGTTTACGTCAGTGTGTAGAACATGTTAGAGGGTAGAGCTGTTTACGTCAGTGTGTAGAACATGTTAGAGGGTAGAGCTGTTTACGTCAGTGTGTAGAACATGTTAGAGGGTAGATCTGCTTACGTCAGTGTGTAGAACATGTTAGAGGGTAGAGCTGCTTACGTCAGTGTGTAGAACATGTTAGAGGGTAGAGCTGCTTACGTCAGTGTGTAGAACATGTTAGAGGGTAGAGCTGCTTACGTCAGTGTGTAGAACATGTTAGAGGTGGAGCTGTTTACGTCAGTGTGTAGAACATGTTAGAGGTGGTGCTGCTTACGTCAGTG
This sequence comes from Salvelinus fontinalis, assembly GCF_029448725.1. NCBI lineage: Eukaryota > Metazoa > Chordata > Actinopteri > Salmoniformes > Salmonidae > Salvelinus > Salvelinus fontinalis. The sequence continues at coordinate 6,102,893 of NC_074675.1, forward strand.
TGTAGAACATGTTAGAGGGTAGAGCTGTTTACGTCAGTGTGTAGAACATGTTAGAGGGTAGAGCTGCTTACGTCAGTGTGTAGAACATGTTAGAGGGTAGAGCTGCTTACGTCAGTGTGTAGAACATGTTAGAGGGTAGAGCTGCTTACGTCAGTGTGTAGAACATGTTAGAGGGTAGAGCTGCTTACGTCAGTGTGTAGAACATGTTAGAGGGTAGAGCTGCTTACGTCAGTGTGTAGAACATGTTAGAGGTTAGAGCTGTTTACGTCAGTGTGTAGAACATGTTAGAGGTGGTGCTGCTTACGTCAGTGTGTAGAACATGTTAGAGGGTAGAGCTGCTTACGTCAGTGTGTAGAACATGTTAGAGGGTAGATCTGTTTACGTCAGTGTGTAGAACATGTTAGAGGTGGTGCTGTAGACCCCCTGCAGGGCAGAACTGGTTAGTTCTATAGAATCTCTTCCAGAATGTTGAGGAATTGTTTCAGTTTGGGGTTCTACATTCTATTTATGGGTATCCATGGTGATTATTCCCATTTCTACACCTCTATACCCTCCTCATTTTGGGCCGTCCCAAACGGCACCCTATTCCCAGAGCCCTGGTCTGAAGTAGTGCGTTATGAAGGGTTTAGGGTTCCATTTGGGATGAAGTATGTCTGTCCTCCAGTCTGTATTTTCTAAGTGAATAATGGGGCCTTTTCTAAACACTAATCTTCTGTGGTAGAACTTGACAGGATCCAACCTTCTAGCTAGGGGAACATCCCTCTCCTCTCCTCTCCTCTCCTCTCCTCTCCTCTCCTCTCCTCTCCTCTCCTCTCCTCTCCTCTCCTCTCCACTCCATCCCTCTGCTCTCCTCTCCTCTCCTCTCCTCTCCTCTCCACCCCTCTGCTCTCCACTCCTCTCCTCTCTTCTCCACTCCTCTGCTCTCCTCTCATCTCCTCTCCTCTCCACTCCTCTCCTCTACTCTCCTCTCCTCTCCTCTCCTCCCCTCCCCTCTTCTCTTCTTTCCTCTCCTCTCCTCCACTCCACTCCTCTCCTCTCCTCTCCACTCCACTCCACTCATCTCCACTCCAGTCCTCTCCTCTCCTCTCCTCTGCTCTCCACTCCACTCCTCTCCACTCCACTCCACTCCTCTCCTCTCCTCTCTTCTCCTTTCCACTCGACCCCACCCCTCTCCTCTCCTCTCCTCTCCACTCCACTCCTCTCCTCTCCTCTCCTCTCCACTCCACTCCACTCCAATCCACTCCTCTCCACT